>NC_084847.1:25955447-26220447 GCF_033115175.1 Lepus europaeus
TCTTTGGCGCCATGTGTGTGCAAGTCCTTTGCTTGTTTTACTTTGGGTTGTCTTCTTTCCGTTGAGTTGACTTCCTTTTATGTTTTGTATATTAATTTGTTATCAGATGTCTCTGCATTTTGTTTTTCTATTTTCTACTTCTAAAATTAAAATTATTGCAAAAATTGACATAAAATTGGACATATGTGTTGTGTATGTGATTCTGTTGTGCAGCATATAGATGAGTACACTTTGGAATGACTACATCTAGCTAATTAAAAAATACATCACCATACGTGGTTATCATTTTTTTGGCTGTCTGGTGAGAATGCTTTGTATCCACCCCTCCTTCCATTTCTCAAGAATAAAACATAACATTACTAACTGTACTCACCCTGCTGTACAATGGATCTGCTGACTTTAGTATGCATTCTTTGACCTTACCCTTAACATCCCCCTAATCTCCCCTCTCCCATAGCACTCATGGCCTCCAGTCACCATCATTCTACTCTTTGCTTTTAGGAGATCACCATTTATAGATTCCACATACTAGTGAGATCATGCAGGGTTTGTCTTTCTGTGCCTTGATTGTGTTACTTAACATAATGTCTTCCAGGTTCAGACATGTCATCACAAATGATAGGGTTTCACCATTTTATGACTGACTACTATTCTAGTGTGTGTGTGTGTGTGTGTGCGTATACCTTTTCTTTCTCCATTCATCCATTGATGGATACTTTGATTGATTGATTTTATATCTTGGTTATTGTAAATAGTGCTATGATAAATGTGCAATGTCTCTTTGTGATACTGTGATAATGTGCAAATGTCTCTAGCATACTGATTTCATTTCCTCTAGATATATATATATATCCAGAAGTGGGATTGCTCAATCATAGGATAGTTCTGTTTTGACTTTTCTGAGGGAACTCCGTAGTATTTTCTATGATAAGTGCACTAATTTGCGTTCCCACCAACAGGTGTAAGGTCTTCCTTTTCCCTTACATCTTCACCAGTGTTTGTTATCTCTTTTCCTTTCTCCTGAGATCCATCCTAACATCTCATTGAGATTTTGATTTGTGTTTCTCTGATGCTGACTGATATCGATCATTTTCCCATACTCTTGTGGGTCATTTGTATGTCTTGTTTTGAGAGATGTCTCTTCAGGTCTGCTGTGGTGTGGGTAGGGTTTGAAGGTGTCTTCTGAAGGTTCATGTGCTTGGATATCTCCAGAGCTTGGTCCTCCACGTGGCTGTGTGGAGGTGGTGGCACATTTAAGAGGCAGACCTTGTCAAAGGCAGCACCCTCAGAGGATTAATGCTGGTTTTGCAGAGTGAGTTAGTTCCCACAAGAATGAGTTGCTGTAGAGTCAGCCTGGCTGCTTTGGCTTGTTCTCTCATGTCCTGTCTTGCTGTGACAGGCATTGCTACCATGATAGCATCCACCATGCTGTGACACAGCCAGAAGACCCTCACCAGAGCTGAACAGATGCTTGCACCTCCAAAACTATGAGCTAAATGAATCCATTTTCCATATAAGTTATCCAGCCTCAGGCATTTTGTTATAGCAACACAGAACAAACTAGGACAAGGAATGTTTTTTGAGTGGGGCTATTATTTTCTTGCTATTGAGTTGCTTGAACCCCTTATACATTTTGGATATCAATCCCTTATCAGGTGTACAGTTTGTAAACATTGCCTCCCACTCCGTAGGTTTTTTCTTTACTCTATTGATCACTTACTTTGCAGTGCAGAAGCTTTTGACTTTGATGTAATCCGTGGTTAGAGTCTTTAGGCTTTATAAGATAATATTGTCAGCTGGTAGAGGCAAGTTTACTTGTTCCTTTTCTGCAGATTCCCTTTTCTTTCTTTCTCTGCCTAATTCTCTGGTTAGTATTTGTAGCACTAGGTTGGAAAGAAGTGGATGATTGGGCATCCTTGTGCTGTCTCTGACCTTAGGGAAGAGCTTCCACTTTCCATCATGGAGAATGATGCCAGCTGCAGATTTGTCATATATGATCTTTGTTGTGTTGCCACACGGTCACTCTATACATAATATGTTGAGTTTTTATCATGAAAGCATGTTGAATTTTGTCCTAAATTGCACCTATGGAGATTATCATATGATTCTTATCCTTCGTTTTGCTAATGTGATATATATCACATTTGTTGATTTGTTTATGTCTAATCATGTGTGCATCCTAGGGATAAATCCAACTTGATCACGGTGAATGATTCTTTTAGTGTTTCCTTGCATTCAGCTTGCTGATATTTTATTAAGGATTTTTGTATCTATATGCATTAGGGCTATTGGCTTATAATTTTCTTTCCTTGTAGTGTCTTTTTTTTATTTTTGACAGGCAGAGTGGACAGAGAGAGAGACAGAGAGAAAGGTCTTCCTTTGCGGTTGGTTCACCCTCCAATGGCCGCTGCGGCTGGCATGCTGCGGCCGGTACACCGCACTGATCCGAAGGCAGGAGCCAGGTGCTTCTCCTGGTCTCCCATGGGGTGCAGGGCCCAAGCACTTGGGCCATCCTCCACTGCACTCCCGGGCCACTGCAGAGAGCTGGCCTGGAAGAGGGGCAACCAGGACAGAATCTGGTGCCCCAACCAGGACTAGAACCTGGTGTGCCGGTGCTGCAAGGCGGAGGGTTAGCCTGTTGAGCCACGGTGCTGGCCCTTGTAGTGTCTTCATCTGACTTTGGTATTGGGGTGATGCTAACGTCTTCAATTTTGGGGGAAGAGTTGTAGAAGAATTGATGTTACTGTTTTAAGCATTTGGTGGAGGTTGGCTATGAAATCATCTAATTCTGTGCATTTGAGAAGATAGTCGCCCCCTCCAGCTTTGCCTGTGTTCTTTGGTGGCTATGGACCTCCACTATTTGGTCTAGTCTAAGGTTCTGGTGGGCTGGCTGGTGACAACCTCCAACAGGCAGACTTTAGTGTAAGATTTTCTGCTTTCTTCTGGTACTCTGAGGTCGAATGGTACTGCTACCTGGACTCCTGGCTGGACTCTGCCTTCAGGTGGGGCTGTTGGCTGGGCTCTGCAATTGCCTCTACGTGACCAGCATTGAAGAGTGTATTCTTTGGCTGGGTGGTCCTGCTGTTTGGAATCTGTATTTGGTCAGGGCCGTGTGATGGGCTCCAAAGCCAGGTGAGGTCTCTGGAGTTGCTGCCTGGGCACCTAGGATGCACAGAACTTGAGGTCATGATCTGTAGATACCTGTGGACGTGCCTTGTCCCTGGCCTAAGGCACGCTTCAGCCGATTGCCGGGATTTGGTGGAGAAGCTGCCCAGTGGCTGGGGTTGAGCAGGGGCAGCTGCTCCCTCTGGGATGATCACTGAACTGCAGTGATCTAGGGAGGGTGCCATGCTGGGAGTGTGCAAGCTGCTGTGGATTTGAGCCTGGAAGGCTTGTGGACTGGGCTTCCTGCAGTGTGGTGCTGTTGGCTCGCTTCTCGACTGTAGCTGGACTACAGAGATCCACGTGCTGGGTGCTGTTAGCCCCACTCTCGTTCTTCGTTTCCAGCTGCTGCTGGTGATCTGGTGCTGCCCGAGCACCCAGTGTTTCCTGAGGGATGAGCCAGGAGTGAGAATCCTGTGAAGTCTCAGACTGGCGGGGAAGCTGATTGGCTGCTTCCAACTCACCTTTCCCACTCTGGGAACCATGGACTGAGGGACTTTGTGCAGTGCAGTGCCGTTCTGCAGAAGGGGCCCGACAGAATGATCCCTGGTACCTTGGGATCCCTCCACTCTGGCTTTTCTGTTTTGCAGTCCAGTGAGGTGTTTCAGCCTCCCGTCCAAGTTCTGAGACATTCCGGGTGGTGTACTTGCCTGTGCATGGTTGCCAGTATGATTCTACCATCTTCCCAACACCATTCACTCATTTCATTCTATTTTTTTGACAGGCAGAGTTAGACAGTGAGAGAGACAGAGACAGAGAGAAAGGTCTTCCTTCCGTTGGTTCACCCCCAAAATGGCCTCCACGGCTGGTGCGCTGCGCTGATCTGAAGCCAGGAGCCAGGTGCTTCCTCCTGGTATCCATGCAGGTGCAGGGCCCAAGCGCCTGGGCCATCCTCCACTGCCTTCTCAGGCCACAGCAGAGAGCTGAACTGGAAGAGGAGCAACTGGGACAGAATTGGAGCCCCAACTGGGACTAGAACCTGGAGTGCCAGTGCCACAGGCGGAGGATGAGCCTAGTGAGCCGTGGCGCCAGCCACTCATTTCAATTTTTAATGCATTTCAGATTAAGTTGCAGTGTCAGCGTACTTCACCTCCTCGCTAGAATTAGATATTTGTTTAGTTATTTCTAAGATAAAATGTATAGACAGGAAATGCACAAATCTTTAATTATTCAATGAGCTTTAATACACCTACCAAGATGCAGAACATAGGGGCTGGCACTGTGATGTAGTGTGTAAAGCCGCTGTCTGAAGTGCTGGCATCCCATGTGGGTGCCAGTTCAAGTCCCAGCTGTTCCCTTCCAATCCAGCTCTCTGCTGTGGTCTGGGAAAGCAGTAGAAGATGGCTCAAGACCTTGGGCCCCTGCACCCGCGTGGGCGACCTGGAGGAAGCTCCTGGCTCCTGGCTTCAGATCAGCCCAGCTCCAGCTGTTTTGGCCATTTGGAAAGTGAACCAGCAGATGGAAGACCTCTCTCTCTCTCTTTCTCTCAATCTCTCTCTCTCCCCCTCACCCCTCCCTCCTTCCCTCTGCCTTTCTGTAAGTCTGCTTTTCAAATAAATAAACAAATAAGTAAATCTTTTTTAAAAAGATGCAGAACTTCATTCAGCAACCCAGAAAGTTATTTTTAAAATATTTATTTATATTTATTTGAGAAGGAGGGAGGGAGACAGGCAGGGAAGGAGGAAGAGAGAGAGAGAGATCTTCTAATTCTAGTTTGCTCCCCAAATGCCTGTAACAGCCAGGCTGGGCCAGGCCAAAGGCAGGAGCTGGGAACTCCATGCAGGCCTCCCATGTGGCTGGCAGGACTCAAGCACTTGAGCCATCCCCTGCTCCCTGCCAGGGTGCTCATTAGCAGGAAGCTGGAATCAGAAGTGGAGCTGGGACTCGAACCCAGGCACTGTGAGATGGAGATGTGAGTGTCCCTCACAGCGCCTTAACTGCTCTGCCAAATGCCTGCCACAACCCAGAAAGTTCTCTCTGGTGCTTTCCCAGTTGATGTGTTTCCCCTCTCCATCTCAGGGGTGAGAACTGGTCTGATTATTTCCCATTGTCAATTACGTTTTCCGTGCTAGGGCTTCATGTGCATGGAGGAATCCAGCAGGCAGGCCGTGGTGCGCGCTACAAACTCCTTAGGCACAGCCAGGGCTGAGAGCAGCGCGTGAAATGACTTCTGAGATGGTGCGACTGTGGTCATCTTGTTTCCTTCTGTTTTCTTTGCTGCGTGTTTATTCTTCCTGTGAATGGGGATTGAACTCTTCAGTTTTCCTTTTATTTTTGTTACAGTTGCTTGCATGTTGTTACAGTCTTTTTGTTCACGATTTATTTGAAAGGCAGAGTTACAGAGAGAGGGAGAGACACATCCAGAGAAGGGGGTGGTAGTGGAGCTCTTCCACCTGCTGGTTCACTCCCCAAATGGCCAAAAACGGCCCTGAGCTGGGCTGAGCCAAAGTCAGGAGCCAGGAACTTCATGCAGGGCTCCCTGGATGGCAGGGGCCCAAGCACTTGGGCTGTTTTCTGTTTGCCATCCTGACACATTTGCAAGAAGCTGGATTAGAAGCTGAGCAGCCAGGATTCAAACCAGCACCCATATGGGATGCCGATGTCTCAGGTTGTGGCTTAACCTGCTACACCAAAGTGGCTGCCCTATTACAGTCTTGATGGCTTAAGTAGTCAGGTCCCCTGCCACCCACGTGGGAGACCCAGGTTGAATTTCCGGCTCTTGGCCCTGGCCCTAATCCCCAGCTATGGCTGTTGTGTGCACTGGGGCGTGACCCCACAGATGGGAGCTGTCTGTCCTTTTGTTTCTCCGAAACAAACAAATAAATTAAAACAAAAAAAGAATCATGTTCTTCTATTGTTCTGCTGTTTGCATTTTTTACTTCTTTTTTCTTGTGACTGAAGCTGGAAGTGGTCAGCGTTTGGACAATGACAACCTCGTCAATTTGCATAATTTCCAAACCCAACTTCCCTCCAACAGATTAGTGCACAGTTTTCTTATTTAAAAATCGATGTGTAATGCATGCAGGAAGTGGATCTGAAGGGATGGACTTTTGCGTAACAGTAAACCCAGTACCACCACCCAAGCTCGGATGGAGGGCGCTTCCTGCAGCCCAGCTTCCACACACACACACACACACACACACACACACACAGAAAGTCTTCCATGCATTGGTTTACTCCACAAATGGTTGCAACAGCCGGAGTTGCACCAATCCGAAGCCAGGAGCCAGGAGCTTCTTCCGGGTCTCCCAAGTGAGTGCAGGGGCCCAAGCACTTGGGCCATCTATCACTGCTTTCCTAGGTCACAGCAGAGAGCTGGATTGGAAGTGGAGTAGCTGGTAGCCGGGTCTCAAACCAACGCCCATATGGGATGACAGCACTGCAGGCAACAGCCTTATCTACTATGCCACAGCACCGCCTCCTTCAGTGTTATTTTTATAGAGTTAAGGTGCTCCTGAAAGACTCATCGTGAAAAACAATTCCCTGCACATTTCTGCAGCTTTTTCAATAATTTTCCATATGCCCAAGTAGCATGATCCTTTTGCTACTTCTGTGTGAAACACACACACACACACACATACACACACAGAGAGAAAGAGCTTCCATTGGCTGGTTCATTCTTCAAATATTTACGACAGCTGAAACTGGACCAGGCCAAATCCAGGAGCTAAGAATTCAGTTTGAGTCCCCTATGTGGGTGGAGGGACCCAAGTATTTGAGCCGTTTCCTGCTGCCTCCCAGGGTAGACATCAACAGGAAGTTGGAATTAGAAGTGAAGCCAGGACTTGAACCCAGGCACTCTGGTATGGGGTGTGGGCATCCCATGTGGCGCCTTAACTGCTGTGCCAAATGCCAGCTCCTTGTCTGTGTTTATGAAGCACAGTACAGTAATCTGATACCTGCATATAATGTGGAATGATGAAATCAGGGTGGTTAGCCTTTCCACTTCCTTAAACAGTTATCATTTCAATACGTTGGGAACTGCTGGTGTCTCCTCTCTAGTTATTTTGAAATATGTCCTAAGTCATTGTTGGCTATAGTTACCCCACCGTGCTGTAGAGCACAGAGCAAAATCCTCCTTTCTGGTGGTGTTTTGGTGCCCATGACCTAACTTCTCTCCGCCCCTCCCCTTCCCTGTCACTGTTCCAATGACTGCTTATTTTTTTTTTTAAGATTTACTTATTTGTTTGAAAGTCAGAGTTACACAGAGAGAAGGAAAGGCAGAGAAGGAGGGAGGGAGGGAGGGAGGGAGAGAGAGAGAGAGAGAGAGAGAGAGAGGTCTTCCATCCACTGGTTCACTCCTCAATTGGTCGCAATGGCTGGAGCTGTGCCAATCCAAAGCCAGGAGCCAGGAGCTTCTTCTGGGTCTCCCACATGGGTGCAGGGGCCCAAGGATTTGGGCCATCTTCTTTTTTTATTTTATAGAAAGCTTTTATTTAATAAATATAATTTTTATAGGTACAAATTTTGGGATATAGCAGTTCTTCCCCTCATACCCACCCTCCCATCCCCAAGCCATCTTCTACTGCTCTCCCAGGCCATAGCAGAGAGCTAGATTGGAAGTGGAGCAGCCGGGTCTCAAACCAACATCCATATGGGATTCTGGTATTGCAGGCGGCAGCTTTACCTGCTACACCACAGCGCCGGCCCAAATCCGCTCGCTGCTTCTATGAGATCAATCTTTCAGTTCCCACAAATGGGGGAAGTCACATAGTATTTGTTTTTCTGTTTCACTTAGCTTCATGTCTTCTGATTCCACCCACGTAGCTGCAAATGACTGGCCTTCTTTTTGTTGTTGATGTTGTTTGTTTGTTTTCTTTTGTTTTTTGGAGAGGGACCGAGTAATATCCCATTGTGTATTTAGATAATACATTTTTAAGATTTTATTTATTTATTTGAGAGGTAGCATTACAGACAGAGAGAGGCAGAGGCAGAGAGAGAGAGAGAGAGAGAGAGAGAGAGAGAGAGAGGTCTTCCATCCGCTGGTTTACTCCCCAAATGGCTGCAGTGGCTGGAGCTGTGCTGATCTGAAGCCAGGAGCCAGGAGCTTCTTCTGGGTCTCCCATGTGGGTGCAGTGCTCAAGCCCTCAGGTCATCTTCCACTGCTTTCCCAAGCCATTAGCAGGGAGCTGGATGAGAAGAGGAGCAGTAGGGACACAAACCAGCGCCCATATGGGATGCTGGCGCCCGTAGGCAAAAGTCTAGCCCACTATGCCACAGTGCCAGCCCCTCCCATTGTCTAATTCTACCAGGTAAAAAATGGGCAAAAGACTTGAATAGACATTTCTCAACAGAAGGCATGCAAATGACCAACAATTATACAAAAAAAATGCTCAATATCACTCATCAACAGGGAAACACAAAACTGCAATGACATATCATCTCACTTAAACTGGCTGTTAGTATTATCAAAAAGACGAAGGATGGCAATACTGACAAGGGTGCTGAGAGAAGGAACTGACATCCTGATGGCGGGAATGTACATTAGAGCAGATGCTGTGGATACCAGTGCGGAGTTTCCACATAAAGCTAACAATAGGGACAGGTTTCAGCTCAGCGGTTAAGCCACCACCTGGGACAGCCACATCCCATATTGGAGGGCCTGGGTTCGAGTCCCAGCTCTGCATCTTGTTCCAGCTTCCGGTTAATGTGCACCCTAGGAGGTAATGGCTCAAGTACTTGGGTCCTTGCTACCCACAAGGGGGACCCAGATTGAATTTCCAGCTCCTGGTCCAGTTCTGGCTGTTGCCAGGATTTGGGGAGTGAACTAGTGGATCCAAAGTCTGTCTCTGTCTCTGCCTTTCAAATAAAATTACATTTTAAAAAATGATTAAAAATAGAACTAGTTTGGGGCCAGCACTGTGGTGCAGCAGGTTAAAGCCCTGTCTGAAGCGCCGGCATCCCATTTGGGCACCAGTTTGAGCCCTGGCTGCTCCACTTCTGATCCAGGTCTCTGCTGTGGCCTGGGAGGGCAGTGGAGGATGGCCTAAGTCCTTGGGCCCCTGCACCCACATGGGAGACGCAGAGGAAGCTCCTGGCTCCTGGCTTCTGGCGAAGCTCTGGCTGCTGCAGCCATCTGGGAAGTGAATCAGTGGATGGAAGATCTCTCTGTCTCTGTCTCTGTCTCTACCTCTCTCTGTAACTCTGTCTTTCAAATAAATAAAATAAATCTTTAAAAAAATAGAACTAGTATGTGACCTATCCATATCACTACAGGGTGTATATGCAAAGGAGATGAAATCATGTGTCAAAAATGTACTTGCCCTTCCAGGTTTGCTGCCCTACTGTTCCTAGCACTCAAGATCTGGACTCTGCAGCAGGTGCAAATGGATACAGAATATTTCTTCTCCCCAGGGAACACCAGCACAGCACTCTCTCTCCACCTCCTTCCTGGCACATATTAACTCCCCCTCCTGTTTATATGCTAATTTTGGTTAGATCAGTGTTGGCATTATCCTGCCCATGCAAAGGAGATTCAGCTGAGCCAAATCATATGTTTATTTCCTACAGGGGTGGGAAACTTTGTTGTTGTTGTTAAAGGTCATGTGGATATTCTATAATACCATTCATGACCCTACAAAAATTATCAAGTTACAAATTAGCCTGCTATCTCAAGTTATGGAGTTTCAAGTTCCACTCCCCTGAGTTGAAACTTTTGTAAGTTGCCCTACGTCCCTTGATGAGTTGTGGGAGAAGAGACATGAGTGGAGCAACTGAGTCCCCCTCGGCCCGGCTCCTTCCTCCTCCTTTTCTCTCCTGTCTCCCCTCAGCGCATCGCAGGTGCCCAGCTCTCCCCCCGGCTTCAGTACTTCGGGCAGGCGCTGAGCGGGGGTCAGGACCTCACCCAGGATGGCCTGGTGGACCTGTCTGTAGGGGCCGAGGGACAGGTGCTGCTGCTCAGGTGAGAAGCCCTTTCGGAGCACCCCATGGAGTCTCCCCTTAAAGAATTCTGTGCTGCCTGAGTCGCCCTTCCCCCACCGTGGTCCTCCCGTGGTGTCCCCACAGGTCCCAGCCGGTGCTGAGAGTTGAGGCGTCCATGGAGTTCACACCCAGGGAAGTGGCAAGGAGTGTGTTTGAGTGTCGGGAGCAGGACGCTCGGGTAAAGCCAGCCGGGGAGGTCCGAGTGTGCCTCCGGGTCCGCAAGAGCACCCGGGATCGGCTGCGTGAAGGTGAGGTTTTGGGGTGGCAAAGCTCAGATCCACCTGGCATTGCAGGGGTGCCCAGGAAAGCCGAGTGGCTCCAAGCAAACAGGCTCTGGGTGTGAAGGTCCTGCAAACCTCCTCAGAGAGGTGTGACTCCTCCTTGTCCTTTCAGTGTCTCAGGGGACCAAGGACCCATATCTGTGAGCATGCTTCACAAAATATATTTATCTAATGTATTTGAAGGGCAGAGAGACACAGCATGAGAGAGATCTCCCATCTGTTCATTGTTCCCCAAATGCCTACCCCCCAGAAAAAAGCCAGGGCAGGGCCAGGCCAAAGCCAGGAACCAGGAGCTCCATCTAAGTCTCCCATGTGAGTGTGGCAGGGACCCAAGTACTTGAGCCATCACCTGCCGCCTTCAAGAACGCACATTAGGCCGGTGCCACGGCTCACTTGGCTAATCCTCCGCCTGCGGTGCCAGCACCCCGGGTTCTAGTCCTGGTTGAGGCGCTGGATTCTGTCCCAGTTGCTCCTCTTCCAGTCCAGCTCTCTGCTGTGGCCCGGGAAGGCAGTGGAGGATGGCCCAAGTGCTTGGGCCCTGCAGCCACATGGGAGACCAGGAGGAAGCACCTGGCTCCTGAGTTTGGATAGGTGCAGCGCGCCGGCTGTAGCGGCCATTTGGGGGTGAACCAATGGAAGGAAGACCTTTCTCTCTGCCTCTCCCTCTCTCACTGTAACTTTACCTCTCAAATAAATAAATAAAATCTTAAAAATAAATAAATAAATAAAAACCAGTGAAAGACATCAAGATTATTTATAAAGGGTTGATGTTGTGGTGCGGTGGGTTTAGCCACAGCCTGAGGCACTGGCATCACATATTGGAGCGCTGATTCCAGTCCTGACTGGTTCATTCCCCATCCAGCTCCCTGCTGATGCACCTGGGAAAGCATCGAAGGATGGCCCAAGTGCTTGGCCCCCTGCACCCATGTGGGAGACCTGGATGGAGTTCTGGGTTCCTGACTTTGGCCTGGACCAGTCCTGGCCACTGTGGCCAATTGGGGAATGAATCAGTAGATGGAAGCTCTCTCGTCTCTCTCTCTCTTTCAAATAAATAAATAAATCTCTTAAGAAACGATTACTTACAAAATCTTATCTTCAGACTGCTAAGGACCAATGACAAAGAGAAAAATAATTCAAAAAGCAGTCAGAAAAATACCATTAATTTTCTAGTATGTAACGGAACAGCCCCTGTTTATTGAGCACTTATAATGGGCAGGTGCCCAGTGCTTTGTGGGCATTTCATTTTCTTTCACTTCATTGCATTTCTTTCATTTTCACCACTGGAAAGGTGTAATTAATTTCCTCACTCTGAAAATAAGGAACTGGGACTCAGAGATGTCAGTCTGACCTTCCCAGGGCCATGCATCGGTGGAGTGAAGGAGCTGGGGGCAGAGAGCCCGTCTGGCTGACTCCACACCCCGGGCGCTCACCACCATGCCACTCTGCTCCTCTAGGAGATATCCAGAGCACCATCACTTACGACCTGGCGCTGGACGCTGGCCGCCAGTATCCCAGGGCCATCTTCGACAGGACCAAGAACAACACAGGCAGACATACGCAAACCCTGGGGCTGACCCCGAAGTGCGAGACGTTGAAGCTGTCATTACCGGTGAGCACGCGGGGCCCTCCCCAAGGACGGGCGGGGCTTGCACAGCTGAGGCGAGCAGGTGCCCAAACTGCCCACTGGCCCCCAGGACTGTGTGGAGGACTCCGTTAGCCCCATCGTCCTGCGTCTCAACTTCTCTCTGGTGGGGAAGCCACTGTCCACTTTCGGGAACCTGCGGCCGGTGCTGGCTGCAGACGCTCAGACACTCTTCATGGGTATGGTGAGTCCTGGGGTGGGAGGGACCAAAGACCGAGACTGATGTCACGTGAGCCCACGTCACAGCATCCCTTCATGACATCTCACCGTGTCCCTTGTCCTCTCCTGTTTTGGGGCAGTTTCCCTTTGAGAAGAATTGTGGCAGTGACAGCATTTGCCAGGATGACCTCAGCGTCACCTTCAGTCTGAAGTGAATTTCTTTCCTTCGTCACCTCCTCCAAACCTGCCTCCCTGTTCTTCTGGTCCCCGGGGTCCCTTGGGGCTGCCCTGTCCCCTGGGGTTTCTCTCCAGACACCCAACCCCCCACCCGCCTGCCCAAGCACAGATGGGGATGCTCTTGGTGTCTCATGGCCCTGTCTTGCTGCTCCCACAGCCTGGACACCGTGGTGGTGGGCAGCCCCCAGGACTTCAACGTGACCCTGACCGTGAGAAATGAGGGTGAGGACTCCTATAGGACTCAGGTGACCTTCGACCCAGTTGGCTTATCCTATCGGAAGGTGTCAGAGGCTCAGGTACCCGGATTCTCCTCGGGCTCCAGCTGACTTTTGCCCTCACCACCCCTGATGCTGGTGACTGAGGCAGCCCACTCCGTGTCCCTCACCGTCCAGAACCGGCGCTCCCAACGCTCCTGGCGCCTGGACTGTGAGTCCATCCCTTCCTCCGAAGGCTCCCTGACCTTGAAGAACACGAGCTGCAGCATCAACCACCCCATCTTCCCCGGCAACTCGGAGGTTAGTACTGCTGGCTTGCTTCTTTGTCTTCTCCCAGGAACTTCGCTTCCTCTCGTTTAAAAAGTACAGCCTCTGTGTTACAGAACAGCTTATTGCACACTATGAACAGCTCTATTGCATACCATGAAAAAGCTAGGCATGGGCTTTGGAAATTTTTCAGTACCCACATTTATCTTTTAATTCTGTTTCCATGAAATTTTTGAAGTACTAATGTGTACTTCTTACACCATACAATTCTCTGTTTTTTAAAAAAGATTTATTTGGCCGGCGCCGTGGCTCAATAGGCTAATCCTCTGCCTGTGGCACCGGCACCCCAGGTTCTAGTCCTGGTTGGGGCGTCAGATTCTGTCCTGGTTGCTCCTCTTCCAGTCCAGCTCTCTGCTGTGGCCCGGGAGTGCAGTGGAGGATGGCCGAAGTCCTTGGGCCCTGCAGCCGCATGGGAGACCAGGAGAAGCACCTGGCTTCAGATGGGTGCAGTGCGCCGGCCACAGTGGCCATTGGGGGGTGAACCAATGGAAAAGGAAGACCTTTCTCTCTGTCTCTCTCTCTCTCTCTTTCACTATCCACTCTGCCTGTCAACAAAAACAACAACAAAAATTTTATTTATTTGAAAGACTTACAGAGAGGTAGAGAGAGAGAGAGAGAGAGAGAGAGAGAGAGAGAGAATCTCTCTTCCATCTGTTGGTTCACTCCCCAGATGGCCTCAATGGCCAGGGCTGAGCCAAGCCAAAGCCAGGAGCCAGGAGCTTTATCCGGGTCTTCCACATGCATGCAGGAGTCCAAGCACTGAGGCCATCTTCCACTGCTTTCCCAGGTTATTAGCAGGGAGTTGGAACAAAAGTAGAGCAGCCAGGACTTGAACTGGTACCCATATGGGATGCTGACATTACAGGCAGCAGCTTTACCCATTGCGCCATAATGCTGACTCCAATTCTTCCATTTTTTAAAGTATATTATGCATTTGAAAGGCAGAATTAGAGAGAGGGAGAGACAGGGAAAGAGAGGGAAAGATCCACTTTTCATCCGCTATTTCACTCCCCAGATGGCTGCCACGGCCGGGGCTGGGTGCTTCTCCTGGTGCATTAGCAGGGAGCTGGATTGGAAGTGGAGCATCCGGGACTCAAAGAAGTGCTCATATGGGATGCTGCAGCCACAGGCAGCAGCTTAACACACTGTGCCAAGCCAGTGGCCTCATAATTCTCCCATTTAAAGTATACAAGTCCATGGCTTTTAGCTGTGTTCCCATCATCCTGATGCATTGTAAGCATCTTCATTATCCCCCTAGGACACCTTCGCTCCCCTTGGCCATCAGCCCCAAATCTCCCATCCCCCCAGGCCCTAGGCAACCACTGCTCTACTCTGTATGGCTTTGTGCACTCTGGACGTTTTAAGGGAGTTGAATCAGGCAGTAGGAGTTCCTTTGTGATCGGCTTCTCTCTTGTGTGTTAAGGGTTCCTAGGATATGTGCTGGGTTCTGAGTCAGTACCTCCCTCTTCCCTTTATTGCCGAGTGATCGCCGAGTCACCTGGATGGACCACACCTCCTTCATTCCCTCATCAATGGATGCACACTGATCACTGCCCCTCATTTCTCCACCTCCAGGTCACCTTTAACATCACCTTTTACGTGGAGTCCGATGCTTACCTGGGAAGCAAACTGCTCCTCAAAGCCCGTGTGACCAGGTGCACTGTGCCCTCCGTGACAAGCATCCCTCACCCCTTCAAAGCCCCAGCCCCTGGCCCAGGGTGCACCTTGGCTCCCTCCCTTCAGCTCATCCAATCATTCATTCATTCATTTGACAAACACTGGCTGAGCACCACCTTGTGCCGAGTGTTGGCTTGTGCTTGTCACCCTCACGGAGGTTATCACTTAGTGGCTCAGATAGACAAGAAAAGTGGTGACAGCCACACAGCATGAAACAAATGATCCAAGGAAGGATGTTCAGTGTTCGGGGGAGCTTGGCGTTCCCAGAAAATTCCTGGAGAAAATACAGTTAGGCTGTGGGTGAGCCAAGCACAGGCATAGACATTGGGGTGGGCGTGAAGATGGAAGGAAGCAGGTGCCGAGAGGAGCCTGGGCACTGGGCATACCAGGATGTCTTATGCCTATAGAACACCACACAGGATTTCAGGGAGGAGATTTTTGGTTTAACCCATGGGAGCAAACCTGATGGCATTTTGCCAGGACATCACTCCCCAGGGGGGCTGGGGTGGAGGAGGGAGCAGAGGTGGACTCAGGGCGCAGTAGAAGGGGCAAATGTAGACTCCAGGTGAGCAGGGGCAGAGAACAGGGGCGGTTCCGGGGACGCACAGGTGTGCTGGGACTCCGTGATGACTGGGGTGGGGGTGGGGCTGGCGGAGAGGGAGAAAGCAAGGCTGTGGCTCAGCGCTCGGAGGCTGGCTAAGCGCTGTCTCTTCCTTCAGTGAGAACAACATGCCCAGCACCAGCAAATCTGAGTTCCAGATGGAGCTGCCTGTGAAATACGCTGTCTACTTGGTGGTCACCAGGTGCTGGCTTCCGGGGCGCTGGCTGAGCCTTCACCGGGAGGCCGGGCACGGCCACTTGAGTGCTGTGTGCATGAGTCTGGGCGTGTGCTTGTGTGTGTCTGAGGATCTGGGCACGCGCATGTATTTGTGCGTGTGTGTGTGTGTGTGTGTCCCAAGCAGGCACATACTGTGTGTCCAGCACACATTCCCCCTCCCCTCCCCCCATGCTATCCATGGCACCCCCTCCCGGCTGCACTACCCCTGTGCCTGTTCACTGCACACGCAGGACCCCTCCCAGGACCCTAATCCCTCATATTCTGTCGACTCCCACCCCTTTCCTCTCTCTCCCTTCAGCGGTGAGGTATCCACCAAATATCTCAACTTCACGGCCTCCGAGAAGAGCACGCGGGTTCTGCGGCACGAATATCAGGTGCGGGAGCCATGGGGGCGGGCGGCTCCGGAGAAGGAGGCGGGGAGGGAAGTGACTTGAACACAGAGACATGGGTGCCGGGCTCACGCACGCAGTGCGTGGCGTGGCTGCAAGCTTGCAGGCACCCCATTAGGAACGCCCCCTGGCGGCGTGCAGGTGTGCAGACCCCTTTATTTATGTTTATTATGTAACATACTTTGTCCTCTCTGAGGGGCGGACAAAACCTGCTCAGACCCCTTAACACCGCCCCACTGCCTTCCCCCCCCGCACCCCGTCCCCTCTTAGTAACTAGCCGGAAAGTGGGGACTCACCAAGCAGCCTCTTGGGCTCTAGAACCTGGGTTTATTTATTTATTAAAATTTTTTTCAAGATAATCTGTTTCTTTTATTAATGTTAATTTTTAGAAGATTTTTTAAAAGATTTAATTTGAGAGTTACAGAGTTAGAGAGAGAGAGAGAGAGACTCTTCCAGCCACTGGTTCACTCCCCAAATGGCTGCAATGGCTGGGACTTGACCAATCCGAATCCAGGAGCCAGGAGCTTCTCCCGGGTCTCCCACGCGGGTGGTAGAGAGCCAACGGCCGTCTTCCATTGCTTTCCTAGGAGCATTAGCAGGGAGCTGGATGGGAAGTGGAGCGGCTGGGACTGGACTGGATACTCAGATGTGATGCTGGCACTGCAGGTGGCAACCTAAAAGTGCTGAGCCGCAACATTGGCCCCATTTATTTATATTTATGAGAGAGAGAGAGAGAGAGAGAGAGAGAGAGATCTTCTATTCACTCCCCAAATGGCTACAACAGCCAGGGCTAGACCAGGCCAAAGTCAGGAGGCCAGCACTCAATGCGGGTCTCCCATGTGGCGACAGGGACTCAGCTGGTCCCGGCATCGCCTGCTGTCTCCCAGGGTGCACACCAGCAGGAAGCTGGAATTGGATGCAGAGCTGGGACTGCAGCCCAGGCACTCTGACAGGGGATGTGGGTGTCCTGAGCCAGTGTTTTAACCACTGCACCAAGTACCTATGTCTGGAGTATGTGTTCAGAGGCTCCACTCGGCTGCCCCCCCACCCCCAAGGCACTGGCCACTTGGGTCTCTTTCGGGTGTGCTGGGCAGAGGGGAGGGGCAGGCTGACTCAGGAGTTGGGGGAGGGGAGACAACGAAGGCAGAACCCAGACTGCCCCACCCTCACCCCCCATGCAGTTCAACAACCTGGGCCAGAGGAGGCTCCCCATCAGCGTGGTGTTCTGGGTGCCGGTGCGGCTGCAGGAGAAGACCGTGTGGGACGACCCACAGCCCACTTTCTCCCTGGTGAGTCCGGCTGGGCAAGGGGAGGTGTGCGCCCAGCTCCTGCCTGCACAGCCCTTCCCTGGTCCTGCCCAACATCACCGCCCGCCTCCTGCCTTGGATTCTGGAGCGCCTTCCGAGGCTCTTCAGGGCCAGGGTGTCCACACATCCTTTCCCTCTCGCCTTTCCTCAGAACCTCTCCAGTGGGTGCCACAGTGAGGAGAGGCTTCCGCCTCGCTCTGACTTCCTGGCTCAGCTGAACAAGTCCCCGGTGGTGGTGAGAGCCGAGCCCAGTGCACCGGGACGGGGATGTTTTCGGCATCCGGCATCCGCCTCCCTCCATCACCTCCCTCCCCTGCCCCCTCCTCAGAACTGCTCCATCGCCGTCTGCCGGAGGATTCAGTGCGACATCCCCTCCCTCAGCCACCGGGAACAATTTAACGTCACCCTCCAAGGCAACCTCTCCTTTGACTGGTACATCAAGGTAGGAGGGGGTGCTGGGGTGTGGCAGGGCGCGGGTGCGGTGCTTCCAGGTCCCCGGATGCAGCCGCCGCCCTCACCCCATGCCTTCCATAGACGGCGCACAACCACCTCCTGCTGGTGAGCGCGGCGGAGATTTTGTTCAACCAGTCCGCTTTCACCCTGCTTCCCGGCCAGGACGCCTTCGTGAGGGCCCAGGTACCCGTCGAGGGCACGCAGGGGCTGGCACAGGGAGAGAGGAAGGAGGCGGGGGTTGGAGAGGTCAGGGAGATGGGGTGGCGGGGGCCAGGAGGAGGTGGAGCTGAGGAGTAAGGAGGTGGGAGTGGGGGGTGAGGGCTGGAGTGTTGGGGGGTGGTGCACAAGATCACAGCGGGGAAGGTTCCTGAAGCCTGGAGTCCACCCCCACCATGCACCTCCTCCTCCATGCTCGTCCTAGACGGAGACCAAGGTGGAGCTGTACCAGGTTCATGACCCTGTGCCGCTCATCGTGGGCAGCTCCATCGGGGGGCTGGTGCTGCTGGCCCTCATCACCGCGGGGCTCTACAAGGTACCCCCACTCCAAACCCCTGCACCCCAGCTGCCACCCCCGCCCTGGGCTGGCCTGCTTTCTGTCTCCTCTCACTCACCAGCTCCTCCCTGCCGGCTGTGTGACCTAGGGCCTACCAGGGCCTGCTTGTGCCTCAGTTTCCTTAGTGTAGAACGACACCATCAATGACATGTTCAGCACTTCGGATGGCCTCCAGCCCAGAATGGCCACTCTGACAGGGTCGGCTGTTCTTGTTAGGCTTTGTATCTGGCCCCCAGCACCAATGCTCCCTGTGCCACTGCTCCCAGGGCCCCCCCAACCCCCCACCCCACGAGTCTTTGCCCTTGGTGGCCCTTCCCCCTCCCCTCCTGGTCTGTCAGGCCCTCACCAGCGCCCCCACCTCCCCTGCGGCTGTGGCCCTTACGCATCCATCTCCGCCCAACAGCTCGGCTTCTTCAAACGACAGTACAAGGACATGATGGGTGAGGCCGCTCCCCAGGAGCCTCCACCTCAGTAACAGCCGCTTCCCCGCCAAGGGGGCCGCCACCTGCCCTGCAAACTGGACTTGGTTCAGAGCCACACACAACTCCCCCCCCCGCCCGACCCCCGCCGGCTGTGGGACAGATGGGTCTGTGGGGAGACTGGGGCAGTGATGTCTCACTCTGGAAAGACCTGCTTGGCTTCCGTGTGTGTGTGTGTGTTGCATGTGCCAGTATGCACCTGCATGTGTGTGTGTGTGCACGTGGACCAATGCTTCCACAGGGCTCTCAGGCAGAAAGGCATCAGCTTGGGCTCGCTCGTGTGTGTGGGCGAGGATGCTTCAGGATCTTCTCCAGGAGACGGAGTGGATCCAATGGAACCAGGACAGGTGCCTGTCCAAACCCATCCCCCACCAGCGCTCATGGGAGGGATAAGGATGACTGATCAATCTCCCATGTGGATTTCATGTTGCTTTTTTGTTCTTTCTTTCTTTCTTTCTTTCTTTCTTTCTTTCTTTCTTTCTTTCTTTCTTTCTTTCTTTCTTTCTTTCTCTCCTCTCCCTTCCCTTCCCTTCCCTTCCCTTCCCTTCCCTTCCCTTCCCTTCCCTTCCCTTCCCTTCCCTTCCCTTCCCTTCCTTTCCCTTCCCTTCCCTTCCCCTCCCCTTTCCTCCCCTTTCCTCTCCTCTCCTTCCCTTCCCTTTTCTGTGACTTGATAAACATGTCCATAGGAAGACAACAAAAGACCCCCGAGGATAGATGGGGAACGGTCTCCCTTCCCAGGGCTTCAGGTCCTGTCTGGGGGGAACAGTCAAAGCCAGGTGGTTTTGGATCTCCTCCTAGAGGGACCCAGGCTGTGCACACGTGTGCGCGTGCGCACACACACAAGCTTTTGCATACAGATGGTAGTATTCTTTGTGTTGTTCCACACCCTGCTGTTTTCATTAACAGAGTACAGGCGCTGTTTCCTATCGAGACAACAATTACTTTTTCATTCTTTTACACTTCATAGTAGTCTATCATGTGGGTTGCACTGTGAGGTGTCTGCACAGTCTCTAGTTGAAATTTCCTTTTCAGCCTCTCGCTATTACAAACAATACTGAGTTAATAAATTGGCTGTGTGTCATTTTGGCCTATGTGTGAGGATAATTTCTAGGACATGTAAAGATGTATTCCCAGTGGCTTGGGCTTTTTCCCAGAAGCAAACCTGAGAGAAGAATTGAGGAGAAGGAAGTATATTTGGGGCCAGTGCTGTGGCATTGTGAATAAAGCCACCAGCTGCAGTGCTGGCATCCCATATGGGCACTGGTTCGAGTCCTGGCTGCTCCACTTCCGATCCAGCCCTCTGCTATGGCCTGGGAGGGCAGTGCAAGATGGCCCAAGTCCAATCTTTAAAAAAAAAAGAAGTTTACTTAAGAGATGATCCTAGGAACACTAACAGGTGGGGGGGATGGGCTGGGGAGGGAAAGGTAGCCAACACAGGTGCGCCCATACGTAAGGCACTCTGGCAAGCCCCGGGAACTTGGTCCCACTGGGCAATCCTGGGAGGTGAACATGAAGGACAGTGTTTGCCTGCCCAAGGGCAGAAGGAGCTGGGGTGTGGACACACCGCATAGCTTTTCACCCAGGGGCTGCTGCTTGTGCGGGAGAGAGTGGGGCTCCCCTGGCACTTATGACCTGACCTGGATGTGGGCAGAGCAGGCAGTGGTGGGCAGAGACCGGGACACAGGTGCCACTGCTGAGGAACCTGACTGCTGAGCACAGCCCTGGGTGAAGTTCCTGAGGTGGTGGGTTGTGGACAGGGCACCAACAGCACTCACTACCACGAGGATGTGAAGATAGTGTTTCTGATTAATGAATGAATGAATGAATGAACTTGGGGGCGGGGGAAAAGAGCATGCTCAACCCACCAGTTCATTCTCCAATGTCCCCAATAGTTGGGGTGGGGGTGGCTGCACTTGGGAACTGGGAACCCAGTCTAGATCCCCCATATGGGTGGCGGGAACCCAACTGCTTGAGCCATCATTGCTTCATCCCAGGGTGACAGCAGCAGGGCACAGATTTGGAAGCGGAGGTGGGGGTGGAACCCAGGCACTCTGATATGGGACACAGGCATCCCAACTGCGCCCCAGGTAAGCTTTTGACAATGTTTGCGGGTAGCCCTCCCCGCAGTGCCCATCTCCTGTACTTTTGTGAGCACAGCAACCATGACCCTGGCCTTGCATGGCTTCCTGGTTTTCATGTCGAATTCGCTAAGCAGCTGCCACTTGCTATTTAGTGTCATCTGCATTTCCCTGATGAAGAAGCTGAGGTCCAGACAGAGCACCCCCACCGCCTGGGGTCAGGATGAGAAGGAAACAGCTGGCAGAGGGCGGCTGTCGTTCAGCTGTCAGGGTATTAGCTTGAACCGCATGAAATGGTTGATGTGTGTTTACCGTAAAAATGATAATTCGCATGGTGTTTATTGCCATACAAGAAACTCCAGGCTTTGACGGGTACCAGATGTTCCAGGTATGATAGAGGAAGGAGGGCCTTACTCCTTCTTGGGGGGGGGGATGAAAGGGAGGCCCCATAGGAGGTGCACCTGACTTGAGTTAGGGTAGAAGATAGCACAGGTGAGGCTGAAGAGTAGGCAGGAGCTTGGGCGTCTGTGCTTTGGAAGCCAGAATGAGAAGAATCAGTTTCATTGAAAATGCACTAAGATGTCCTTGGGAGGCGACAAATGAGACAGTGGTCCTTTGCGTCCTTGGGGGTGCCACAGCACGTGGCCATCTTGGGATGATTCTGCACGTTAGCCCTGGAGTCCTGTTCGTTCTTTCTTCCTTCCTCCCTTCCTTTCCCCTCCCCTCCCCTCTTTCTTCTTTCTTTCTCTCTTTCTTTTTCTTTCTCCCTTTCTCCCTTCCTTCCTTCCTTTTTATTTATTTATTATTATTTTTTACTTTTTTTTTTTTTTTTGGTGGCTGATTCCGAGTCCTGTTCCCGACTCTGCCGCACTGGGGAGGGTGAGCAGTGCCTGGTGCCAGACAGGGCCTCAGTGGCTTCTGCCAAGCCAAGGGAGGGCTGGCCTGTGTGGCACAGGGACGGGGGCAGGAACTGCACTTGCAACAAGGCCGGCTGCGGGTGCTCTTTTGGAGGCCCTGAGCTGCCTCATGCATTACCTGGGCCCCAGGCAGCAGTCCCTCTCACAGCTCCACTTATTTATTGGGGCCAGAGCTGTGGTGTAGCGGGTAAAGCCACACTTGCAGTGCTGGCATCCCATGTGGGCACTGGTTCGAGTCCTAGCAGCTCCACTTCTGACCCAGCTCTCTGCTATGGCCTGGAAAAGCAGTGGAAGATGGCCCAAGTCCTTGGGCACCTGCATCCACATGGGAGACCTGGAAGAAATACCTGGCTCCTGGCTTTTAATCGGCTCAGCTCTAGCTGTTGCAGCCATCTGGGGGATAAACCAGAGGATGGAAGATCTCTCTCTCTCCCTCTCTCTTTCTCTCTCTCTCTCTGTAACTCTGCCTTTCAAATAAACAAATAAATCTTAAAAAAAGATTTATTTATTTACTTTAAAGGTGAAATGACAGAGAGGGAGAGGCAGAGAGAGAGTGAGAGAGAGAGTGAGAGAGATATCTTCTACCTGCTGGTTCACTCTCCAAATGGCCTTGATGGCTGGAGCTGGGCCAGTCCAAAGCCAGGAGCCAGGAGTTTCCTTGGGGTCTCCCACATGGGTGCAGGGGCTCAAGCACTTGGGCCATCTTCTACTACTTTCCCAGGTGTATTAGCAGGGAACTGGATGGGAAGTAGAGTAGCCAGGACTCGAACTGGCACCCATAGGGAATGCTGACATTGCAGGTGGCAGCTTAACCTGCTATACCACAGTGCCAGTCCCTGGACCCCCTATTCTTATACTATTAAGGAGGAAGGAGTGAACACTGTTCTGAGCCCCCAAGGCAGCAGCTGCCCTCTTCTATAACTTAGATCATTGCCTTCCCGAAGGTTGCTTCTCCAGTTGGTCCAAGAAGCTGCCCTGTGGTAAAACTGCAGGCTTCTAGATGGTGCAGCTACAACTCCTAGCATTTCAGTTCCCTTCCTCTGAGATGGTCAGCACCCCGGAGGGCTCCCTTCTATCCATCCTGGGGATGGTCATTGGTTGCAGGTACATTTTTTCCATGTGGAGGACTTTCCTGGTGAGCCTGCTAGATTCGATCTCCAAAGATTTATCCTCAGCTTCTGAGAGTGCCCTGGGGGCGGGGGTCGCTCCCTTCCCAGCTGGGGGCACAAGCATCTGACAACGAAATCAGCAGGTGAGGAGAAAGGCACTTTCCCTTCCATCTCTGGGGACACTCCCTAGAGATGTGTCCCTGGGAAAGTCTGAGCTGTTAACCACTTCCGCTTCAGAAAAGAGCCTTCAAACTGGCAGCCCACAGGCCAGATCCAGCCTTAAGCTCTAATTTGGCCCAAATGGTCTTGTTGGTTTGTTTTGGATTATTGCTGACATTTTAAAACAGAGATTTCAGAGAGATACCCGTATGCATGATTTTTTTCTTGGAAAACGGGAAGGTGTGGCAGCATGAGGCTCTGCCCTCACCCAGGCGCTGGGAACCGGGCTCACGTGTGTTTAAGGTGATCTTGCAAACCCGCCGGCCTCTGTGGTTCATCTTCTGCTCTTGCTCCTCCTCCCTCTCAATTACACCATCACAGGGGGAGACTCAAGATCCTTCTGAAAGGGAAAGACCTGTGAGCAGTGCTTACACCAGGGTGCCACGGCCCGTCTGGGACAGGTCAGGGCCTGCCGGCGTCCCCTCCCCCAACCATACTCCCTCTACCTTATGCCTGCACTGGACCCTCTTCCCAGAACCCCCTTTGCCTCCTCCATCATCCGACTCTTGCCACAGTATCAGTATCGGCGTCACTTCCTCCACACCCCCTCCCACCCCTACCCTCCAGCTGAAATAGGCTGTACCTCTCTCTCTCTCTCTCTCTCTCTCTCTCTCTCTCTCTCTCACACACACACACACACACACACACAGGCACAGAAATCTGCTTTCTTCCCCTGGAGACTGCATATCCTCCGAGGACAGGAACCCTCATTGCACCCCCAGGCCGTAGGGCGGTACCTGGACTGTAACCAATAGTTGCTGAATATGTGTGCTGAGTGAATGAATGGATGAGGGAAAAGGCTTGGGTTTCCAGCTGTCTGTTGTCCTCTACAAGGAGACGGAGTTCCCAAAAATGTTTCCCTGTATCCAGTGTATGTCTTTATTTAAAAATCGACTTATTTGAGGAGCAGCGAGAGAGAAAGTCCATCTACTGGTTCATCCCCCAAGTGCCAGCCCAGGCCAGGGCTGCGGCTGAAACCAGGGTGCCAGGAACATAATCCAGGTCTCCTATGTGCTTGGCAGAAGCCCGATCACTTGGGCCATCGCCACTGTTCCCAGGGTCTGCACTAGCAGGAAGCTGCAGTCAGATCTGGGAAGCAAACCCAGATACCCTGATGTGGGAGGTGGGCATCTTAACTGCAGGGTGGATGCCTGCTCCACTCCCAGATAATTTCTTCAGGAGCCTGTGGTGTCCAATTTGTCTACTTCACACTTTGTAGATCTGGAGAGACCGAATATGCAAAGGGACAATGGCCAGATCATATTAAAAAAATAAACAGGCCCCAGACCCAGAACCTGCCACACCCAGCCGATTAGCTACCATAATCAGCTGTCAATCAGATGTCCCAAGTGCCCCAGGTCCTATGTTGGGAAGGGACCGACTGAGGCCAGAGTCTCAGGTGGCAAAAAGAATCCACCAGAGAAGAGCGAGCAGAGCTAGACTCATTGAACACGTGGCAAGGAAGCAGTAGGAAGGTGGGTCAGATAAGGGTTGATGACGGCAGTGGTACAGACTACAACTGAGCGGTGCACCTGTAAAGGCAGGACCTTCTTAGTTTGGGTGACTGCTGCCATAAGCTTGCAAGGGAGCAGCAGGAAGACATCCAGAGGCTGTCCATTTCAATAAGGACCATAACCAAGAAGCGTCCTTGTAACTGCAGTATTTCCTCAGTTAGGGTGCGTGTTCTATGGTCCATGAGGTTTTCCCAGGTGGATGATCTGCTCTCTGGGCAGAGCTGGGGAACTGACATCCCCGTTTGTCTTAAGGGACCCCACCAAATGTACTGAGGCCACGTCCACGTGTCCAGGACTCCATTAGTAAGTGACAGCTTTCCTAATTTTTGTGTCTGCTTCCAACTTAGCACCACCCAGAGCAAGTCAGATATGCCCCCTCTTAACCAATCGCGTGGAGGCCCTGCGTCTAGTGAACTGGCCTACAGCTCCCCCAGGGCATGTGGGAAGCTCTCCCTCCTGTCTGCTACACAGCCAACTTCCTCCTTGGCCGGGATCCCTGCCAGACACCAGCGATGGTAGCGGGCGTCCTGGCCGGAGCAACTCTGAATAAATAGCCTTTGCTTCACTTGGTTGGATTTTGTTTACTTCCACAATCCTCTGGCTCAGCTGCTCTGATAAATACACACATACAATGATTCCTTTCCACATCCTCTGTGGGCATTCCCGTTTTGGCACAGGATTTGGAGAACAATGGCTGGAATCCTTCCCCTTATCTGCCTGCCATCCCCATTGCCCGTTAAAGTACCAGGCAGGGTTGAATGAATGAGAGTTAAATGCATTGGTTGCCAACTTCTGCTGTCTGTGCATTTGCTTGTCGAGAAGAACCCTGCTACCAAGCCAAGTTCCTGATACAGAAGCTGAGTATGATGCTCCAGCCTTATTTTTTAAAATTTATTTGAAAGGAGAGAGAGAGAGAGAGAGAGAGAGAGAGAGAGAGAGAGAGAGAGAGGCTCTTCCATCCACTGGTTCATTCTCCAAATGGCAGGAGCTGGACCAGGCTGAAGCCAGGAGTCCTGAAGTCCAGCCAGGTCTCCCACGTGGGTGCGATGCCCCAAGTCTTTGGGCCATCTTCCTCTGCCTTCCCAAGCGCATTAGCAGGGAACTAGACCGAAAGTGGAGCAGCTAGGACAAGCCTGCTGCTCTGGTATGGGATCCTGGTGGCGCAAGTGGTGGCTTTTCCAACTGTGCCATAGTGCCAGCTGCCCAGCCTTCCTGTTTCTCTCTGGAATCCTCCCTCCGCCACTTCAGAAGGGCATCTCCAGCCAGCCCAGCCCCACCGAGGCCCCGCCCCTCCTGGGCCACGTTCTTGCTGGGACACTGAGATCTTCTCTGTTTTGTGCTCTCACTCCAGGGCTCACAGCATCCTCCTCCCTTGTGTGGCTCAGTGGGAGTGGCCTCTGTCCCTCTGTGGGGGGCAGTGGGGTGGAGGCAGAAGAGCAGTCAGTGATCCCTGAAGGGCCCACCAGGGAGCATCAAGGCTTCCTGAGACTCTGGCTTCAAGTGGCTCCTATTCCATGTCACAATTCGTGGTTCACAGCTCCCCCTGCAGTCAGGATGACTCTGGATTCCAGTAGAGACCTCATTGTCGCTCCCCTTCCCTGCCTCCCTCATTCCCTTCTCCTAAGACCCTCCTTCAAGAAATTCCTGCCTAGCAAACCAGACCTAAGGCGGCTGCTGTGAGAAGCGCTCTCTGGCCCAATCTCCTCATCTTTGTACAGGCTGTCATTCCTTTCTGCTTCCTGGCCCTGGTTACTGTGTTGGGCGCCTGGGGGCAGGGGTTGTCTGTTTTTGTTCCTCGGGGTTGTCTGCAGTGCCTGGCACAGAGTAGGAACTCAATGGGTACTTGCTGAATGAATGAATGTATGAATGAATGAAGCTTGTGATAAGACAAAGGGTCTTGGGTTAGTGCTTGCTAGTGGGTAAGTGACTGGGAGACACATGGGGGAATCCAGTGGGAGATAAGGTAAGGGTTATGCATTTTAGTAAGGTTTTGTTTGAACAGATTCATCTAGATATCAGCGCACTATTTCTGGTGATAAGGATGCTGTCAGGACACTTCTTGGGACACCTGCATCCCATGCTGGGGAGCCTGGGCTCAAGACCTGGATTCCCTCCTGACTCCAGCTTCCTTGTTATGTGTCCCCGGGAGGAAGCAGACCATGGCTCAAATAGTACGTGAGTTCCTTCCACCCACTTGGGAGACCTGATGGAGCTCCTGGCTCCTGGCTTTGACCTGGTCCAGCCTCAGCTATTGCGGGCACTTGGGGAATGAGCCAGTGAATGGGAGCTCTCTCTCTCTCTCTCTTAAGATTTACTTACTTATTTATTTATTTTAAAAGATTTATTTATGTACTTGAAAGTTGAAGTTACAGAGAGAAGGAGAGGCAGAAAGAGAGAGGGGGGGTCTTCCATCTGCTGGTTCACTCCCTAGTTGGCTGCGATGACTGGAACTGTGCTGATCCGAAGTCAGGAGCCAGGAGCTTCTTCTGGGTCTCCCACGTGGGTGCTGGGGCCCAAGGACTTGGGCCATCTCTAATGCTTTCCCAGGACACAGCAGAGAGCTCGATCAGAAACGGAGCAGCCAGGTCTTGAACTAGTGTCCATATGGGATACCGGCACTGCAGGCAGCAGCTTTACCCATTATGCCACAGCGCTGGCCCCTACTTATTTATTTTGAAAGTCAGAGTAATACAGAGAGAGGGAGAGACAGAGATCCTCCATCCACTAATTCATTCCCCAGATGGCTGCAATGGCCAGGGCTGGGCCAGGCTGAAGCCAGGAGTTTCATCAGGGTCTCTCATGTGGGTAACAGGAGCCCAAGGACTTGGACCATCTTCCGCAGCTTTCTCAGGTCATTAGCAGGGAGCTGGATTGGAAGTGGAGCAGCCGGGACTCAAACCAGTGCCCAGGTGGGATGCCGGAGTCATAGGTGGTAGCTTTACCTGCTACACCACAATGCCAGCCCCAGGAGATCTCTCTCTCTACCTTTCTGAAAAATAAATACATAAATTAAAAAAAAATGTTCTGCTCTTCTTGTACAGGAGGGTACCTTTCACACAAGAAGTCTGATGTTCAGCATCTGGTGGAAACAAAGAGGGCTAAGAGCCTTCTTGCACCTATTGCTGCCCTGTTGCCTTCAGCACAAAGGAACTAGTTTGGCAAAGTGGCGTGTCTGGGGCGGCGTGCTCTGAGCCCCTGCAGGGCCAATCCTGTCTCTCTGATTCCTTCCCAAGGGCCAGTGTGTGGTTGGTGGACAAGGATGCTGGTGATGAGTGCCCCAAGCTAGGCAGGCTTCTCATGGCTTGGACTCCAGCCCAAGCTGACTGCTCACCTCTGTTCGGGGGCAGCTGAGCCTGGGAACTTCCAGGAAGCACTGTGGAGGCTGCAAATGGCAAGGAAACCAAGAATGAGATCTGGCTGGTTGTCAGCCCTTCAAACCCGACCCCCTCCTCGGACAGCCTCTTTCCTGGGAGCTTTCCTCTTCTCTTGCTCTCCCTGTGTCTCAGTGACCTGTCTTCATTTCCTCTTTTCTCCTCTCTCCCCTGCCCTGAGTTTAAGTGCCACTGGAGCACAGGCACGCCTCCTCTGATTGCGTGTCGCTTTGACTGTGCTCTGCCTTTGTCACAAATTGGAGGTTTGTGCAACCCTGCGTTGAGCGCACCTACTGGAGCCATTTCTCTCACAGCTTATACGGTGGCTTGCATTTTTCAGCAATAATGCATTTTAAAATTAAGACAGGTACTTTTCTTTTTAGACATGATACGATTGCACTTTAAAAAAATATTCACTTATTTATTTATTTGAAAGTCAGTATTAGAGAGAGAGAGAGGAGAGGCAGAGAGAGAGAGAGAGAGAGAGAGAGAGAGAGAGAGAGAAAGAGAGAGAGAAAGGGGTCTTCCATCTGCTGGTTCACTCCCCAATTGGCTGCAGTGGCTGGAGCTGTGCCGATCTGAAACCAGGAGCCAGGAGCTTCCTCCGGGTCTTCCCACGTGGGTGCAGGGGCCCAATGACTTGAGCCTTCTTCTACTGCTTTCCCAGACCATAGCAGAGAGCTGGATCGGAAGTGGAGCAGCCGGGTCTCAAACTGGTGCCCATATGGGATGCTGGCACTGCAGGTGGCGGCTTTAACCACTACGCCACAGTGCTGGCCCCCACGATTGCACTTTAGACTAATATGTTTATGCACTGGGAAGCCAAAAAATGCATGTGACTTTTGTGTTGTTGCACCATTGGCTTTACTGCAATGGCCTGAAACTCAGCCTGCGCTGTCTCTGAGAGATGCCTCCGTGGTGTCCTTCTCATTCTGACAATGCCACTTGCCAGCCTCAGAGCTGGGGCAAGGACAGCCCTTAGGGGCCTCAGGGTTTTTGCCAAAGCACAGGAGCCACCACTGCTTCTCCCTTCCTCTTCCTCTTGTCACGGCCCCAGTCATTTTTCTTGTAGACCTGGTACACGTCGGCTGTGTTCCCTAGAGCTTTCCTCACTCCCCTCGACCTGACTTACATCCTGCAGACTTTTTTTATTTTTTTTTTTAATTTTTGACAGGCAGAGTGGACAGTGAGAGAGAGAGAGAGACAGAGAGAAAGGTCTTCCTTTGCCGTTGGTTCACCCTCTAATGGCCGCCTCGGTAGCGCGCTGCGGCCGGTGCACCGCGCTGATCCGATGGCAGGAGCCAGGTGCTTCTCCTGGTCTCCCATGGGGTGCAGAGCCCAAACACTTGGGCCATCCTCCACTGCACTCCCTGGCCACAGCAGAGAGCTGGCCTGGAAGAGGGGCAACCGGGACAGAATCGGTGCCCCGACCAGGACTAGAACCCGGTGTGACGGCGCCGCAAGGCGGAGGATTAGCCTGTTGAGCCACGGCGCCGGCTCATCCTGCAGACTTTAACTCAGACTGCTGCAGGAGTCTGCGGTTATTACCATTCTTTTTCTCCGCGAAGGGGTCATGTCTCGTGTCCATGAAGAATGAGGCACACAGATAGGGAAGAGTGTGTAAAGCTGAGGTGGTTTATCGAAAGACAGCAGAGAAGTTACAGCAAAAATGAAAGAAAACAGCTGCCGGCAACCCCGAGAGAGGTCCCTGAAGGAGAGAGCCGCTGCAGGCTGACCGTCCAGGGGTTTCTGTAGGCTGTAAAATGGGGATGTTCTCACGATTGGTCCAGGACAGAGACGGCTCTGATTGGTCAATTGGATGAAAGTTCCCACAGAGACTCAGTTCAGACAACAGAAAACTCACGGAATTTTCTCCCGAGGCGCCCAGAAGTCTCGTTATTGAGATCAGCCACGGCAGCACAGAAAAACCTTGCTGACAAGGACTAGCAGTCGGCATCGCCTTCCTGCACGGAAGCCGGATGCATGCCTTTTCTCAGCTCCTCCAAGACTCATCTCCAGATGGTGGGGGAGGAGCCCCTGGCTCCAGTCTGTCTGGCCTGGGAGGCACTCTTGCTTTCTCTCGCTTTCTCTCTCTCTCTCTCTCTCTCTCTCTCTCTCTCTCTCCCAAAATGAACCAACTTCTTGTTTGATCCTAAATGTGCACCAAATCAAGTCCATTTGCTTCTTGCCCGTTGTTGGAGAAACAAGGAGAAATGTCACACAGGCTCTGCCCTCCGTGAACTCTTTTTTTTTTTTTTTTTGGCAGGCAGAGTGGACAGTGAGAGAGAGAGAGACAGAGAGAAAGGTCTTCCTTTACCGTTGGTTCACCCTCCAATGGCCACCGCCGCCAGTGCACTGCGGCCGGCGCACCGTGCTGATCAGAAGCCAGGAGCCAGGTGCTTCTCCTGGTCTCCCATGGGGTGCAGGGCCCAAGCACTTGGGCCATCCTCCACTGCACTCCCGGGCACAGCAGAGAGCTGGCCTGGAAGAGGGGCAACCGGGACAGAATCTGGCGCCCCGACCGGGATTAGAACCTGGTGTGCCGGCGCCACAAGGCGGAGGATTAGCCTAGTGAGCCATGGCGCCGGCCCCTCCATGAGCTCTTACCTGGAGGGTGCCACCTTTTATTCTCCCTAATAAGACTGATTGCTAACTGTTCTCCTCCTCTGCTCTTCGGGTATGACACATGCATCAAAAAGCAGTAGCAGACGCTGTCTCCCAGGCACGTAACTGAGACTGAAGTTTTCAGATTTCCTGTACCAAGAAATCTGTTGTAACATTCTGTCATCTTTTTTTTTTTTTAAAGATGTATTTATTTATTTATTTGAACGAGTTAAACAGAGCGAGATGGAGAGGCAGAGAGAGATAGAGAGATAGAGAGAGGTCTTCCATCGCTGGTTCACTCTCCAATTGGCTGCGATGGCCGGAGCTGCACTGATCTGAAGCCAGGAGCCAGGAGCTTCTTCCAGGTCTCCCATGTGGGTGCAGGGGCCCAATGACATGAGTCATATTCTACTGCTTTCCCAGGCCATAGCAGAGAGCTGGATCAGAAGTGGAGCAGCTGGGACTTGAACCGGCATCCATATGGGATGCTGGCACCACAGGCGGCTGCTTTACCTGCTACACCACAGTACCGGCCCTTCCTTTCATTCTTGCACTGTGTGCTTCCTGCTCCTCAGGCATTGTTCCCAGTGCTGGGGCTAGAACTAGGTTTGAAGGACACAGCTGGGGCTGGTGCCATGGCATAGAATGTTAAGCCTAAGCCTGCAGTGCTGGCATCCTATATGGGCGCTGGTTCAAGTCCCGGTTGCTCCATTTCCGATCCAGCTCTCTGCTAATGTGCCTGGGAAAGCAAGTGCTTGGACCCCTGCACCTGGGTGGGAGACCCAGAAGAAGTTCCTGGCTCTTAGCTTCAGCCTGGCCCAGCCCCAGCAGTAGCAGTCATTTGGGTAGTGAACCAGCAGATGGAAGATCTCTCTCTCTCTGGCTCTCCCTTTCTGTAACTCTGACTTTCTTTTTTCTTTTTTCTTTTTCTTTTTGACAGGCAGAGTGGACAGTGAGAGAGAGACAGAGAGAAAGGTCTTCCTTTTGTCGTTGGTTCACCCTCCAATGGCCGCCGCGGTAGGCACGCTGCAGCCGGCGCACCGCACTGATCTGATGGCAGGAGCCAGGTGCTTCTCCTGGTCTCCCATGGGGTGCAGGGCCCAAGCACTTGGGCCATCCTCCACTGCACTCCCGGGCCATAGCAGAGAGCTGGCCTGGAAGAGGGGCAACCGGGACAGGATCGGTGCCCTGACCGGGACTAGAACCCGGTGTGCCAGCGCCACAAGGCGGAGGATTCGCCTAGTGAGCCGCGGCGCTGGCCTGTAACTCTGACTTTCAAATAAATAAATAATTTTTTTTTTTTTAAGAAAAAGACACGGTCCCTACACTGAAGAAACCAGCAGTCCTCACCCTGGCTCTGGCATAGGAAAGCATTCTATTATTATTATTATTTTATTCATTCATATTGTTTATTAAGAGCAAAAGTCAAGCCATCTCAAATGTGTGACACTGGCACATGAAAAGTCACATACAAAATAAAGGGACCTCATAGAACCAGGAGCCTTTCAACAGTACAGAGCTGTAGAGTCTACACTTAAAACAAATGATCCCTTGGGGCAGGCGCTGTGGTGCAATAGGTTAATCCTCTTCCTGCAGTGCTGGCATCCCATATGCGCACCGGTTCGAGTCCCAGGTGCTCCTCTTCCAATCCAGCTTGGAAAAGCAGTAAAGGACGGTCCAAGTGCTTGGGTCCCTGTACCTGCATGGGAGACCCAGAAGAAGCTCCTGGCTCCTGGCTTCGGATTGGCCCAGCTCCGGCCATTGCAGTCATCTGGGGGAGGAACCAGTGGATGGGAGACCTCTCTCTCTCTCTTCCTCTCACTGTCTATAATTCTACCTCTCAAATAAATAAATAAAATCTTAAAAAAAATGATCCCTCCAATCTGGTAGGAGATGAGTACAATACAAGGAGGCCTGGAATGGAAGAGCATGAACTTTTCAATAAAGCAGTTACAAAATGGAAAGAGGAAAGACCCATAGCCACAAATGCTCTGCGGAGCACAGGACAGTGGCGACGTGACACAGGGACCCTGTGCCACCTGGGACCGCTGGCAGTGTACTCATCAGAAGAAAGCACCCCAAGGGTTTGCGTGTCAGGATGCAAGCTTGATGAAGCAACTGAGTGTCGACATTTCTGCCTCAAGCGTATCTCTCTGAGACTCACCAAAGCAGAGCCAACCACTTCCTCTCCCGGCTGCGCTGCTGTCTAGCAAAGCGTCTGGGCTCTGATCCCCCTTCCAGGGCGGATTCCCTGGCGGGCTAGGCGCCCTCCCAGCGTGCCTTGCTTCCCACAGCAGCCAGCGGAGTCTGAGCTGTGTGAGTGGCTCAGCTGCATGGCAGGAATGGTCAAGGGCACAGGCAGCGGGGGAGGCAGGAAGAGGAAATGAATTCATAGCAGCTTCTGCACACCAACAGAGACAATCAGCAGAGAGACAGCTGACAGCGGGGTGTGTGTGTGTGCAATATTTACAAGCTACTTAACCAAGGAAGGATTAATATCCAAAAGAACAAAGATACCACCAGAGGCCGGTATTGTGGCACAGGGGTTTAAGCCACCTTTTGTGATGCCTGCACCCCACATCGGAGCACCTGTTCCAGTCCCGGTTACTCCTCTTCCCATGCTCCTGCTAATGGGCCTGGGGAAGTAATGGGCGATGGCCCAAGAACTTGGGTCCCTGTTACCCACGTGGGAAACACAGATGGAATTCCTGCCTCTTGGCTTTAGCTTGGCCCAGCCTTGGCTGCTATGAGCATTTGGGGAGTGAATCAGCAGATGGGAGACCTGTCTCTCTCCTCTTTGTCTGTATCTGAAACTCTGTCACTCTGCCTTTTGAATAATAAATAAATCTTTAAAAAAAAATGCCAACCAATCCATTTAAGAAATGAGCGAAGGTCTTGAACAGATATTTCTCAAAAGAGGAAGTACAAACAGCCAACAAATACATAGGAAAAAATGCTCAATCTCACTATAAATCAGGGAAATGCAAGTCAAACTCACAAGGTGGTATCACCTCACACCAGTTAGAATGGCCATCATCCACCAGACATCCTTGTAGAGATGAATGGATTACATAATGCAATATTATTCAGCAATAAAAGAGTGAAATCCTGTCACCTGAAGCCAAACGGACAGATCTGGGGGACATCATGTTAATCGAAATAAGCCAGACACAGAAAGAAAAACACCGGAAGTTCACCCTCAACTGTGGCATCTAAAAAAAAAAAAGCCAAACCAACCAAAACCAAAACTAGATCCGTACACAGAATGGTGACAACTAGAGGCTGGGAGGAGTAGGAGGGGGCAGAGGGAGTTTGGGTACCAGGTACCCAATCAGTGTTGCATTGAAAGAATGAGTTCCTGGTGTAACACAGCACAGTGTGGGTGAATGTAGTTCACAACAACCTGCTGTGTGTTTTAGGAGCAAATGGAAGAAAGGAGCTTCACAGCTCCAATCCCAAGTAATGCCAAAGACGTTCAATGTGGATTTGATCAGCACAGGTCACAGATACACGTATTTAAATGTCGCACTGCAGAGCCCATAAATATGACAGCATTGCTAATCTTAAAAATCACTAGCTGGGGCCAGTGCTGTGGCTCAGTAGGTTAATCCTACACCTGCGGTGCTGGCATCCCATATGGGTACTGGTTTGAGGCCCAGCTGCTCCACTTCCGATCCAGCTCTCTGCTATGGCCTGGGAAAGCAGTAGAAGATGGCCCTGACACATGGGCCCCTGCACCCATGTGGGAGACCCAGAGGAGGCTCCTGGCTCCTGGCTTCAGATCGGCTCAGCTCCAGCTGTTGCGGCCATTTGGAGAGTGAACCAGCAGATGGAAGACTTTTCTCTCTGTCTCTCCTGCTCACTGTCTATAGCTCTATCTCTCAAATAAATAAATAAAATCTTTAAAAAAATCACTAGCAGCGTGGTAAAGATGCTAGCACCTTGAATCCAGTCCTCAGCTTGTACTAGCTGGGTGACCCCAGGCAAATGACTCGGCTCCTTTGTGACTCAATTCTGCAACTGAAAACGGGGCTGAGAGCAGTCTCCCTGCGTGGGGCTAACAGAAGCAAAGTGCATGGTCTGACACCCATGATAGTCTGTTCACAGCTGTTTTCCCCCATGTCTGCTTCTCCCTTCTGCATCCAAGGCTCCAAGCAAGCACGGGCACAAGTCCTCCAGCTCCCTTGTGTCATTCCTCACACCCAGGGATCGGGGAGTGCGGGGAGAACCGGCCGCCTCTCGAGGGGAGCCTCTGCCTGAGCTCTCACGCAGGTGTGTGTTTCTACAGCGTGGAAAGAGAACAGACACAGATTCAAGAGGAAACGTGGGAGTGCAGTCTTCAGACAGAGAAACAAGACTGTGTGTGCAGCAAGAGGAAGGGCAGACTTTAGGGTCACTCCATTCAGGCCCTGGGGGCGAGCATGGGGGTGGAAGTGCACTGTGAAATCCTGGGACTTCTGCCTCCTGCCCCCGCCTCAGACTTCTGTTCTCTGCATGGAGAACCAATGACCCTGGAGATGGACCCCAGACTGTTCAGTTCCACTCGGCTCAGGCAAATCAGACTTGAATTAAAGCAGCAACTTTAGATCTGGTTTCCCTACCCTCCACTAGAGCAGATGCAGCCCCCTTCTGCCTCCCCCATGATCCTTGAACTCAGAATGGAAGCAGACACTTAGGGAGGGAGGTGGCGTGGTGGTGCAGTGGGCGAAGCCTCTGCTTCTGCTGCCAGCATCCCGTGTCAGAGTGCTGGCTCCAGTCCTGACTTCTCTGCTTCCCATCCAGCTCCCTGCTAATGCACCTGGGAAGGCAGCTGATCATGGCTCAGGTGCTTGGGCTCCTGCCGCCCACATGGGAGACCAAGGTAGAGTTCTTGGCTCCTGGCTTTAGCCTGGCCCATCTCTGGCTATTGTGGGTTATTTGTGGGATGAGAACCAGTGAGTGAAAGATCTCTTTCTCTCTCTGCCATTCTGCCTTTCAAATGCGGACATTTTAAAAACAAACAAACAAGCCAAAAAAAAAAAAAAAAAGAAAAAGAGAAAAACCGTATTCAACCAGGAACTCAGCAGTGGGAGAGGCTGGCTGCCCCCAGGGGTACCAGAAGGCTGGGTTTGACTGACTCAGGTCCCACAGGACTGCGGGGGTGCGTGACTTGTTGCATCTGCCCCTCCCTGGCTTATATCACTCCTCCTCTGGGGCTGACACAGTCATAGGTCACCACAACGGGGCTGTGAGTTTGAGACACCACGACCAAGGTGCCGGACTTGAGCGCACTGGACTGGCCTCATCCGTGAAGGGGATGCGTTCAAAACGCGATACGTTCTGCTCCACACTCTCGTGACCCCACACTGTCCCGGCCAAAAGCCGCCTTACCGTCCATGGCTCTGCTCAGAAGCATCCTGGCAGACTGTGGGGTCCGTGGGAGAGGGATGGGGCCCCCTCTCCCGTGTTCTAGTCGCTTCCCTCACCCCCCCCCCCCCCGCCCTCCCGCCCCATCTTCGCGGGCCCCTCACCCCAGGTTCTGAATGGCAGCCCCGAGGCCCGCCTCCTCTGGTGTTCCGGTTCGGTCTTTACGCTGACCGCTTCCCCTTTCTCTTGGCGGGGTTTCTGTCCCCGCTTCCTTCTCGGAAGCCTGCCTCCCGCCTCCTCGTCGGGCCGCCCTCGCCTCCTCACGTCTCAGGGCCTCTCCCGGGGTGGGGGAGGTTAGGTTTCTGCCGCAGCCCCGGGGCCACGCCAGACAGGCTCCCCCGGCTCCTGGGCTTCCTGCCCTGCGGGTCCCTGGACGCCCTGCGCGCCCCCTCCCACTGCCTCAAGGCTCCCGCCCAGCTTCCCGGCGCCTACCCCGCTGCCCGCCTCGGGGCCTCCCTAAGACCCGCCCCGGGCCCATTTTTCTCCTCCTTCTCCACTGGACCTCACCCAGCCCCTCTGCTGAGAGCTCCAGGATGCGTCTCCAACCCCCAGACTCTTCCATGTAGACCCAGAGCCCCTACATCCACCTGCCTCCTGCACACCGCCTCCTGGACCCCTTGCAGGCCCCGGCTACCCACTATAGTAGCCGACACGATAATACCCCGAGAGAAGCCCTCACTTGCTGTTGGAAGCATTCCACACCACGCGCGTCTTTCTGTTATCACCCCCCATTCTGCAGATGCTGAAACTAAGGCTCAGAGGAGTTGGAATAGTCCACACCCCCAAACGCTGCCCTCTGCCTTTTTCAGACCAAGGTTGGGGGCTGCTGTTTGGCGCAGCAGGTTAAACCCTCACTTGTGGCACTGGCATCCCACGTGGGAGCATTGGTGCCAGTCCTGGCTATTCCGCTTCCCATTCGGCTTCCTGCTAACACACCTGGGAAGGCACTGGAAGATGGTCCAAATGCTTGGACCCCTGCCATACATATGGCAAACCCAGATGGAGTAACCTGGCTCCTGGTTTCAACCTGGCCCAATCCTAGGTGCTGTGGGCATTTGGGGAGTAGACCAGTGGGTAGAAGAGCTTTTTCTTGCTCTGACTTTTGCATCAATCAATCAATTTTTTTAAGGTTTATTTATTTGAAAGGCAGAGTTACAGAGAGGCAGAGGCAGAGAGAGAGAGAGAGAGAGAGAGAGAGAGAGAGAGAGAGAGATGTTCCATCGGCTGGTTCACTCCCCAGATGGCCACAATGGCTGGAGCTGCGCGGATCCGAAGCCAGGAGCCAGGAGCTTCTTCTGGGTCTCTCACATGGGTGCAGGGGCCCAAGGACTTGGGCCATCTCTACTGCTTTCCCAGGCCATAGCAGAGAACTGGACTGGAAGTGGAACAGCTGGGACTCGAACTGGCACCCATATGGGATGCTGACACTGCAGGTGGTGGCATTACTTGCTATGCCACAGCACTGGCTCCTCATAGGGGTGGGTGGGTGAGCATTTGGTTTAACAGTTCAGCCTGTGTCTTATATCTGAGTGCCTGGTTAGAGTGTGGCTTCACTCCTGATTCCAGCTTCCTGCCTACAGGTACCATCGGGAGGCAGCAGGTGATAGCTCAAGTAGTTGGGTCCCTGCCACCTGCGTGGGAGACTCAGACTGAGCTCCTGGCTCCTAGCTCCTGTCTTGGTCCAGCCCTGGCTATTGCAGGCATTTGTGAAATGAACCAGTGGATGGGAGATCTCATCAGTCTGCCTCTAGATGGCTCAAAGAAATAAAATAAAATTAATTACATTTTTTGAAACAGAACAGAAGGAAAACTCAAAGTCTTCCACGCCTAAGTCCCTTCCTTCCCATCCAGGGCTCTCTGGCTCAGGGACCACTGCCCAGCCGCTTTCAGGGACAGTCAGCAGGCCCCTAGCCTCTCCCTCCTGATACCTGTGTCTGCAGCTACTTGGCTCCTAGCTTCCCACGAGGACGCTGTGCAGCTCTCAGTTGTCACCCGTTCCCTGGGTCAGAACCACCACGGCTTCGGGGGGTTTCTGCCGCCTGCTTCCCCTTCCCCTGCCTGCCACAGCCCTGACCTCATCCCTCCCCCCTCCACCCCTCCCACTTCCCGTCATTGCCCATCACCCACTTCACAAGCAGACCCTCGGGTCTCATGGCACAGCCACAGCTGTTTCCCCTTCTGAACACAGTGCCCAGGAGTCCCCTGTCTTTGGTTACCAACAAGGATCAGGCCAGGGCCACCTCCCTCAGGAAGCCTCCCCAGAACCCACCAGCACCAACAGAAGGCACCTGTGGTCTCTAGACTTCCCCTCTTCTGGCCACTCTCTGCTGTTCACCCTTGCCTTGCCTCCTCCACTGGCCCCACAGCTGCAACCTGATGGTTGCCTGCTCGTCGCCCAGCAGAAGGCTTGACATGCTGAGCTGCACATCACACGTGGTAGAGAACGGAACAAGTGACCCAACTGCTTGAGTGAATGAGTGAATTCACACTCTGTGCTCCTCCTCAGACCAGATGCCTAATCCTAGGGCACAGAGATTTCCAGGTCAGGAGTCAGGGTGCCCACCAGGGTTGCCATGGGGACCCTGAGAGAGGCTGGTATCTGCCTGTTTCTCCTCCCCATGCTGAGTGGGACTTCAAGGTCAAGGGGAACCTTTTGCCACTACAAGAAGGGCATTGGGAAGGAGTTCAAGGCCAGGTAGGGGACTGACATCCACTCAAGCAAGGGTAAGGCCAGGGAAGCACTGGGCAGACCGTGGACTGGGATTGTGCAGGCTGCCCCAGCCCCCTCTTCTGCCCATTTCAGTCATGGTCCCCGCCCTCCTCCTCTGAGTCACCCTGCCCACTTCCCTCCTTGCCTTGGACCACCTGACCACTCTCTGCTGCTCTCTTGCTTCTTCTGTACCTTGGTCCAGTTGCTGCTCTTGCTGTCCAGGAGACAGGAGCCTCACCTTGGACCTTCCAGCCATGAGTGGGGCCAGGACAGCCTTGCTCCTGTCTGTAGGTGAGCCTGGGTCCCTGGGGAAGGGACACTGTGTGAGTGAGTGTGTGTGTGTGTGTGTGTGTGGAGGTGGGGGTCCAGGACCAAGTGAGCCAGGGTTTCCTCCTACGGGTTCTGGCTGGGGGCGATCAGAGTCCTAGTGGGGAGTGAGTCTCAGCCGCTAGGGGAGCTGGGATCTGGAGTTTGTGGAGGGAGGGGATATTGAAGAATCCTTTTGGTGGGGGGTGGTGGTGCAGAATTCAGGGGATGCTGGAGATGTTGGTGGCCTAGACCATCTGTAGATTTCTTTTTTTTTAAAAATTTTTTGACAGGCAGAGTGGACAGTAGAGGGAGACAGAGAGAAAGGTCTTCCTTTTTGCCGTTGGTTCACCCTCCAATGGCCGCCACGGTAGGCGTGCTGCGGCTAGCGCACCGCGCTGTTCCGATGGCAGGAGCCAGGTGCTTCTCCTGGTCTCCCATGGGGTGCAGGGCCCAAGCACTTGGGCCATCCTCCACTGCACTCCCTGGCCACAGCAGAGAGCTGGCCTGGAAGAGGGGCAACTGGGACAGGATCGGTGCCCCGACCGGGACTAGAACCTGGTGTGCCGGCACCACAAGGTGGAGGATTAGCCTACTGAGCCACAGCGCCGGCCCATCTGCAGATTTCTAAAGCAAGCAGAGCGAGTCCCAGGGGCCCCCCAGGTTTTCCTCGACTAACCCCTAGAGCAGGGGCAGGGGTGGGGCAGTGCTCTTTGTGAATTTGGGTGCCGCTTTGTGGAAATGCAGAATTGAAACTTTCCGGGGTGATGGGTGAAGGGCCATCCCTGTGCCATGTGAGAGGGGCGGGCAGGGGAGGCCTGGAAGATGGATGGAGCAGAGGTGGGAGAATGGGGTCAGACAGGAGAAGATGCCCAAGCTCTCTTCCTGCCCTCCTCCTAGCCCTGGCTTCTGCTGTCTGCTTCAACTTGGACACGGAGCAGCTGACCACCTTTCGCATGCCCAGCACTGGCTTTGGACACAGCGTGGCCCAGTACTCCAGCTCCTGGTGAGGCTCCGATGATGACCAACCAGTGATTCTCATCAGCTCCTCTCTCCACACATGGCCCTGGCCCTTCCCACCACCTGCCTCCCCTGCTGCTATGTGCTGTCAGATGTGTCAAGTTTCCCCAGGGTTTTGAGTGGTTACATGGAGAGAGGGCCCTGTCTTGACACAGCCAGCACTTACGGAGCACATACTGAGTACCAGGTGCAGTGCCAAGTGTTAGGAGGTAGGAACCGTTGAACAGTCATTCAACAAACATTAAGTATCTATTGCAAGTCTTGGGGCTCGGCATATATCAGAGAACGAAACAGACACAAAATCCTTCCAATGGGAATTTAAATTGTCATGGAATTCCATTTCACAGCTGTGGAAACTGAGGCTGAGAGGTAAAGCAAACTCACTGGAGCAGTGGTTGGGCTCTTGCTGTGCTCACTGTGACTGCAGCGTCCTCTTGTCCCCTCCCTCTCCAGGGTGATGGTCGGAGCCCCCCAGGAGATAACAGCTCCCAACCAAACAGGCGGCCTCTACCAGTGTGACTACAGATCGGGCTTATGCATGCCCATCCAGCTCCAGGGTGAGCCATACACCTGCCCTGGCCCAGGGCTGGGACCCACCTGTGCGCACACCTGGACTTAACTGGTATTCTCAAGTTCTAGAGGGGTGCAGGGGTCTGCTCCCCAGCCTCTGTTCTGTCTGCAGGGTCCCCCAGATACTCTCAGGCAGGCCCTGTTTCCCAGGTGTCTCTTGGCCTGTCAGACCTCTGGGTCTCCCTGGGGACTCCTGCCCAGCCTTTCATCCCCTTCAGGGTGACCATGTGCTTATCTGTCCCCCCAGTGCCCCCTGAGGCTGTGAACATGTCCTTGGGCCTGTCCCTGGCGGCCTCCTCCAGCCCCTCCCAGCTGCTGGTGAGTTGTCCTGGTTCACGGATGGGTCTGATGTGGCAGAGTGGGAACCAGGAGCTTCTAGGGATGGGAGCCTTGTGGCGGGTGGGGGCGCTGGCTTGGGAGGGAGCAGGGGCAGCCCCTCGATAGAGCTCCCTCTGTCCCCAGGTCTGTGGCCCTACTGTGCAGCATGCATGCAGGGAGAACATGCACTTGACCGGGTTCTGCTTCCTGCTGAGCCAAACCTCCCAGCAGCCACAGATGTTCCCGGCTGCCCTGCAAGGTGAGCGTTGGGGTCACCAGGTCCCTTGAGGACCCGCAGACTTCCAGTCTGGGGTATCTTGGGGGCCACGTGGAATAGGAAAGGGAGGATCTGGAACTATTACTGGATGGTGCAGCGGCTCCACCGCCTGCTGCAGAGCCACCGCCTACGGTCACGCTCAGCCCCGCCACTGTCCCGCTCTGTGACCCTGCCTGGGACCTTCTGCTCCTGAGCTTCGGTTTCTTCTTCTGTCAGATGGGGATGGTAACACACCCAGCACTGAAAGTAGCATAAACTGATCCTGGCCAGGGTTTAGCACAGTTCCTGACAGGAAGTGAGGACTGCCTTAATGCCAGCTGCGTCGCCGTCATCCAGTGCACCCTGGGAGTTCACCAGTTGGTGTGTGAGGGTGAAGTCAGTAGCGTGTGCATGTGTGTATACATATGTGTGTGCCCATATGTGTATATGGCTGTGTGCATGTGGATACGTGAGCTGTGTGTGTGTGCACGTGGCTATGAGTAATATGTGTGCACCCATATGTATATGGATCTGTGATTGTACACATGGATACATGTGTGTGCATATGTGCGTATGAGTGAATTTGCAGGTTGAGACACAGGGCCTGGCTTCCCTGGGCTGATGGCCATACAAGAGGAGGAAGAAAGATAGAGAGCTTTCTTCTTCTTCTTTTTTTTTAAAGATTTATTTTATTTGAAAGTCAGAGCTACAGAGAGAGGAGAGGCAGAGAGAGAGAGAGAGAGGTTTTCCATCTGATGGTTCACTCCCCAATTGGCCACAATGGCCAGAGCTACACCGATCCGAAGCCAGGAGCCAGGACTTGGGCCATCTTCTACTGCTTTCCCAGGCCATAGCAGAGAGCTGGATAGGAAGTGGAGCAGCTTGGACTTGAACTGGTATCCCCAAGAGATACCAGCCTTGCAGGCAGCAGCTTTACCCGCTACACCACAGCGCCAGCCCCGAGGTCACTCTCTTTCACAGTCACCCTGGGGAGACTGGCATCTGGCCTGTGAGGGGGCCCCCTCCAGGCACCTTCTTGTGTCTAGACTCCACCTGAGCGGCTGGACAGCCATTGGAACACCTAGGACACCACTCTCCCTGTGAGGTGGACAGGGACAGCTGGGAGGCAGGAGGGAAGGGGGTTCCCCTCTCTTGAACACAGGCTTCCTTTACAGATTCTGCTTTTTTTCCCCGAAGAGGAGTGCGGCTTGTATTTAGGCAAACAGAATAGGACGAGTATGTGGTTGTTGCCAGAGATGACACACAAAACATTTGGGGTGGGCATTTGGTTCGGTGACTGAGCTGTCACTTGGGACACCCACATCCTAGGTTCTGGCCCCAGCTCTGCTCCATAGTCCAGCTTCCTGCTAATGCGCATGCTGGGAGGTACCTACCACCCACACGGGAGGGCCAGATTGCCCCGACATTTGGAGAGTGCACCAGAAATTGGAAATCTCTCTCTCTCTCTCTTCCCCCCTCCTTTCTCTCCCTTTCTCCCTCTCTGCCTCTTAAATAAAAGTAAATGAATAAAAACTTTACAAAAGTACACACATTTAATAAAAGTAGTTTAGTGTCGATCAGCATGAACATACAGTGGCCAGGGGCTGGCGCAGGCTCCTTTCCTTGCTGGATGCTAGGGTGTTGCGGGAGTGGGGATCAGGACCAGAAGGAGAGGGGCCTCAGCTTCTTCCCACCTGGACTGGAGGAACTTTCACTGTTTTATGAGCCAGGCTGGCTGCATGGAGAGAGAGAGAGAGAGAGAGAGAGAGAGAGAGAGAGAGAGAGAGAGAGAGAGAGAGGTCTTCTACCTGCTGGCTCACTCCCCAGATGGCTGCAATGGCCAGAGCTGTGCTGATCTGAAGCCAGGGACCAGGAGCTTCTTCTGGGTCTCCCATGCAGGTGCAGGAGCCCAAGGACTTGGGCCATCTTCTACTGCTTTTCCCAGGCCATAGCAGAGAGAAGGATCAGAAGTGGAGCAGCCGGGACTTGAACCGGTGCCCATATGGGATGCTGGCACTGCAGGCAGCAGCTTTATCTGCTACACCACAGCACCGGCACCCCATCCCCACTGTTGTGGCCTTTTTACAACACTTTAGGGGACTGATGGGTTAGGGAGGAGAGGAAGCAGGGTGCAGGCAGACTCTGATTGCCACTCTTTGGGGCTGGGTATTGGCATAATGAGTTCTTGGGGGCCACAAAGCCGAGGTCCTAGGCTCTGGGAGTGTCTCTTAGGGGACAGTGCCAACCCCTTCCACAGAGTGCCCCAAGCAGGAGCAGGACATTGTATTCCTGATCGATGGCTCTGGCAGCATCTCCTCCTCTGATTTTGCCACCATGAAGAACTTCGTGAAGGCTGTGATGAGCCAGTTCCCCAGTCCCAGCACCCAGGTGTGGCCTCGGGGGGTGGCTGGCTGGGTGGGGAGAGGGCTGGGGACCCTGGAGAAGCAGCCTCAGCCCCCAGCCCCCATGTGGTTCTCCTAGTTCTCCCTGATGCAATTCGCCAACACATTCCAAACACACTTCACCTTCAACGACTTCGTCTCCAGCGCAAACCCTCTGCACCTGCTGGATTCTGTGCGTCAGCTGAGGGGGACCACCCACACGGCGACAGCCATCCTGAGGGTCGTGTGAGTCCTGGCTTCTCCCGGGACTTTCCCAGAGCATCCAGATCTTTATTTGGGTCTCATCTGTCTTCCCAAGAAAGGGTCAAGCTAGGATTGGAATCCAGTCCTGGGGCCCCCTTGCCAGGCTGGGGTCTCCCAGGGGCAGGTGCACCCCCTCATGTCACACAGGTGTCAGGGGTGGGTACAGTGTTGCTTGCAGGCCTCTGGATGCTCTTCTTTCTTTGACAGAGACCAGCTGTTCCGTGCCTCCACTGGGGCCCGCAAAGATGCCACCAAGATCCTTATTGTCATCACTGATGGCCAGAAAATAGGTGACCCCCTGGGTTACGCAAACGTCATCCCTGTGGCTGAGGCAGCGGGCATCATTCGCTACGCAATTGGGGTAGGACTCGGGGTGCCTGCCCATGGTTTCCTCTCAAAGCAGCTCCCCTTTCGAGGGTAGAACCTCAGCTCTCTCAGCTCCTGCTGTCTTTAGAATTAAGACTGTCTCTCAGTCCAGGCACCCAAGATCCTTTGCCCTTCTCGATGCTGCCTTTTTTTTTTTTTTTTTTTTTTGTCTGTCCACTGGGTGTTATGACAGTGATCCTGCAGGGCTCCTGGAAGACATGCGCACCCAGCACACATGAGGCATATTCAGTTGATTATTTTACTGGAACAGGTGGGATCAGCTTTCCAAGACATCTATTCCCTAAGGGAACTAACTGACATTGCATCGGAGCCTGATCATGAACACGTATTTAGAGTGGAGAACTTTGATGCTTTGAGAGATATCCAAGGCCGGCTGAAGGAGAAGATCTTTGCCATCGAGGGTAAGTTAGGGATGGAGACGCCGCTCAGAATCCACAGGGGACAGGTGCTGTGGCCCAGTGGGTTAAGCCATTGCTGGGGACATGCACATCCCTACCTCAGAATGCCTGGGGTCAAGTCCTTCCTCCACTTCCAAGCCAGCTTCCCTCAAATGCACACCCTAGAAGGCTGCAAGTAATGGCCCAAGTACTTGGGTCCCTGCTACCTATGGCTTTGACCTGGCCCAGCCCCAGCCATTATGGGCATTTGAGGGAGTGAACCAGTAGACGTGTGATCTCTGTCTCTCCCTCCCTCTCTATCGCTCTGCCTTTCAAATGAATGAATGAATCTTTAAAAAAAGAAATCCATCAGTTCTTCGCCTATTTGAGCCCACACACCCCTGTTACAGTCACCAACCCCCTGCAGGGGCTGGTCTCTCACTGCGGGTTCTCATAAGCTGTGGGGTGGCCTTGCCTGTTTCTCCCCCTGCAAACCTAAGCGCCTGCTTCCCTGCAGGGACAGAGACCACGAGGAGCAGCGCCTTTGAGCTGGAGATGTCCCAGGAGGGCTTCAGCGCTGTGCTCACGCCTGTGCGTGGGGCCCCTTGGGGTGGAACAGGAGGGAGGGGAGGGGGTGTCAGATGGGTGAGTGGGTTGGGGCAGGTGCTGCTTTGGCTCAGGTTGGCTTCTGCCCAGGCCCGCTCAGCATCAGAATCCTCCCTCCCAGGAAGGACCGGTGCTGGGGGCTGTGGGCAGCTTTGATTGGTCCGGGGGTGCTTTTCTGTACCCCCCGGGCGGGAGCCCCACCTTCATCAACATGTCTCAGCAGAACGTGGACATGAGGGACTCCTACCTGGGTGAGGAAGGGGCGGGGGTAGGGACAGGTGGGAGCTAAGCCCTGGGGTGGGGCAGGGCCAGGTTGGGGAGGGGAGGGGAGAAGAGGGGAGAAGAGGAGAGAGGAGGGGAGGGGATTGGAGAGGAGAGGAGGGGAGGGGAGGGCAGCCCCATGCTGAGCCCTGCTTCCTCAGGCTACTCCAGCCAGCTGGTGCTTTGGAAGGGGGTACAGAGCCTGGTCCTGGGGGCACCTCGCTACAAGCACATGGGGAAGGTCGTCCTCTTCACCCAGACATCCATGCACTGGGAGCCGAGAGCCGAAGTCACAGGGACCCAGGTGGGTGTAGATGCAGCCAGAGTGGACCAGGGGTGGAGAGGGAGAAGGCGAGGGGCGGAGGGTGCCTTGGCAGGGGGTGGGGGATGCCTGTGGCAGGGGCAGGTGGATGACCACAGCCTTTGCCCTCCAGATCGGCTCCTACTTCGGGAGCTCCCTCTGCTCCGTGGACGTGGACGGAGACGGCAGCACCGACCTGGTCCTCATCGGGGCCCCCCACTACTACGAGCAGACGCGAGGGGGCCGGGTGTCCGTGTGCCCCTTGCCCCGGGGGGTGAGTGGCTGATGGACCTGGGGCTGGGTGGGGTTGGGTGTGGGGCGGAGGGGTTGTCTGGGTGCAGTCTTAATGTTGGTTTTCTTCAGCAGTGGGCTCCGTGGCGATGTGAGCGTGTTCTCCGCGGGGAGCAGGGCCACCCCTGGGGCCGCTTCGGGGCGGCTCTGACCGTGCTGGGGGACGTGAATGGGGACCAGCTGGCAGATGTGGCCATCGGGGCCCCAGGGGAGCAGGAGAACCGGGGTGCTGTCTACCTGTTTCACGGAGCCCCGGGGCTGGACATGAGCCCCACCCACAGCCAGGTTAGCCCTGGTCACCATCCCTGTCACTGCACAGCCTCCTCTCTGCTTCACCAAAACCTTTCTCAGAGCCACCTGTCCACTCCCTTTCTTTACATTATCTGACCACTAATGCCTGGCTCTGTACACCTGCAGGCACCTGGGGAACACAAGGTCTGGCCTCTGACCATCACTTCCCCTCCCCCACCTCTCCTTTTTAGGCTTATTGGTGGGGCTTTTCCACTGCCTGCCCCTCTTTCTGTCACTCCCCTTCCTGCCTGCCTGTTCCTCTTACAGATTCCTGACTTATTCCCTCTACCCACTGGGATCCTGCGTGCTCAGTTACTGTAACAAAATATCTGAGGCTGGGCGCTATGTAAAGAGAGGGCCCTTTAGTCCATAGTTTCCGAGACTAGAAGTTAAACAGCAAGGCCCTAGCTCTAGCGAGGTCTCACCGGCTGTCACACTGTGGCGGATGGCATCAAGGCTGGAGCTTGTGGAGAGGCAGAGGTTGTGGGGCTGTGGAGGAGCCACGCCCCACGATCCCCCAGGCTCTGCCTCTTAAAGGCCACCTCCAAAGGACAAACCACACCTGCTACACAGCAGCCTCCCCCAACCTGACTCACTGTCTTCTCTCTGCCCAGCGCATCGCAGGCGCCCAGCTCTCCCCCACGCTCCAGTATTTTGGGCAGGCACTGAGCGGGGGTCATGACCTCACTGGAGACGGCCTGATGGATCTTGCTGTGGGGGCCCAGGGACAGGTGCTGCTGCTCAGGTGAGATTGGACATTCCCAGGTCCAGACTAGGACCCTGCCCCACCCCAGAGCAGGAGATGCTCCCTGGCGCCGGGGGCCTGTGGTCAGCTCTGGGTTCTGCCTGCAGGACCAGACCTATCCTCAGGGTGAGGGTGGACATGCGCTTCGTGCCTGCGGAGGTCACCAGGTCTATGTTTGAGTGTCGAGAGCCGGCGGCCTCTTTGCAGGCGCTGGGGGACGCCTTCGTCTGCCTTCAGGTTTATGAAAGTCCCAAGAACCAGCTGGGTGAGTCTTCCCTTCTCCACCCGGGATGCCCTGACTTCTGCAGTCCCCCAGCCGTGGACTCCTACCTCCTACTTCGCCCCTGGCCCACCTAAGGGAATTCCTGGCTTTTCTAAGCTCTTCCTTGCTTGTCCCATAGGTGAACTCAGAAGCTCTGTGTCCTTTGACCTTGCCCTTGACCCTGGCCGCCTGAATCCCCGTGCCGTCTTCCAGGAGACAAAAACCAGGAGTCTGAGCCGAGAGGAAGTCCTTGGCTTGGACCTGTACTGCAAAACCTTGCCGCTGCTCCTCCCGGTGAGGGGCTACGTGGAACTGGATATGGATGGAGACCATTCAGGAGCAGGTGGGGGGCTGGGCGTAGCAAGAAGAGGATGTGTCCTGGTTGTCCCTGGGGTTCAGCCTGAGCCCAGCCCCTGGTGTGCAGGACGTGCTCCGTGCACTGTGGTTGAATGAGTGAGTGGATGAATGAATGTGGTGAACGGCCAGGGCGAGAGGGGGCACAGCTGATGGCAGGAAGACGTGGCTGCTTGGGAGAGCGTGGGAGCTTTGAGCTGGGATCCTTTCAGTCATTCACTGGGCACAGATTTATGCAGCTGGTCCTCTGGGCTGGGGACACAGCAAGTGACAAATGGTTGTTGTGCTCAGGGAGCTCCAAAAGGGGGCGACCAAACCCAGCTTCTAGATGATAGATGTCAGATGGTGGTTACGGAAGATAAAACCAGGAAAGACAAGAGATGCAGGAATGAAGCTGAGTGAAGAGAGAGGGCCGGGTGGGGGCGGCTGGGGCGCAGGCTGTGCCTGGCAGGTTACTCAGAGGCGCCGGTCGAGGGTCAGCGGTGTTGACATAGACTGGATCCAGCCGCTCACTTCCCTGTCTGTCCCGCAGGCCTGTGTGGAGGACGTGGTGACACCTATCACCTTGCGTCTCAACTTCTCCCTGGTGGGCATGCCCCTCCCTTCCTTTGGAGACCTCCGGCCGATGCTGGCCGTGGATGCTCAGACATATTTCACGGCCTCTGTGAGTCCTGTCGCGGGTGTCTCTCCCAGGAGGGGGTGCTGGGGTGGGTGGGCTCTGGACATCACGGAGAAACCCAACACGGACTTTCTCTCAGCTCCCCTTTGAGAAGAACTGTGGAGCCGACCACATCTGCCAGGATGATCTTGCCATCTCCTTTGGCTTCTCGGGGTGAGACTGCACCCCTTAGCCCGGTCCCGGTGTCCTGGGGCCAGAGACCCCCTGGCCTTGGTTCCCTAACGCTCCCACCCGGGTCTCCCACCTCCCATCCCAGGCCATTTCTAGCTTCAGTCACAGAATCCTCTCCTCCCCCACTCCTCTTCGGACCCCCAGCTTGAAGAGCCTGGTGGTGGGGAACAACCTGGAGCTGAATGTGGAGGTGACCGTGCGGAATGATGGTGAAGACTCCTACGGAACCACCGTCACCTTCTCCTACCCGGCAGGGCTGTCTTACCGACGCGTGGCAGAGGCCCAGGTACCGGCTCTGGGGAAGACAGCGGCAGCATAGCTGGGAATCCCCACAGATCTGAGCTGGCTCCCGAGCTCAGCGCAGGCTGCCATTGCTTGGCTGCTTCTCCAAGGTCAGGAGATCTGGGCTGGTGCTGGCAGGGTGGGCGTGGCTCATGCAGAGTTCAACATGGGGCATCGCATTTTCTGGACACTGGCTATCAGGGATGGGCTCCTGGGAGGCCATGAGTGTGGACACAGAGGGGACTTTGCCTTGGGGGTCTTCGTACTCCATGGCATGTGAGCATTCTTCTTTTAAAGGAAAACACATCTCAGCTTCCATATATCTATTGTTTCTTTAAAAATTTATTTTATTTCTTTGAAAGATAAAGAGAAAAGTAAACACACACGGGGGAGAGAGAGAGAGAGAGAGAGAGAGAGAGAGAGAGAGAGAGAGATCTTCTATCCACTAGTTCACTCCCAAATGGCTGCAATGGCTAGAGTTGAGCCGATCCGAAGCCAGGAGCCGGAAGTTTCCTCTGGGTCTCCCACATGGGTGCAGGGGCCCAAGGACTTTGGCCATCTTCTGCTTTCCCAGACCACAGCAGAGAGCTGGATCGGAAGTGGAGCAGCTGGGACTCGAACCAGCGCCCATATGGGATGCCGGTGCTGCAGGCTGGGACTTTAACCCGCTGCACCACACTGCTGGCCCTATCACATATCTATTTTTAAGGATTTTAAATGTTTGAAAGGTAGAGTAAGAGAGAGAGAGAGAGACAGAGACAGAGACAGAGAGAGACAGAGAGATCTTCCATCTGCTGGTTCACTCTCCAAATGGCTGAAATGGCTGGGGCTGGGCCAGGCTGAAGCCTGGGTCCCCCGCGTGGGTAGCAGGGACCAAGGACTTGGGCCATCTTCTGCTACTTGCTGAGGCTCATGCAGGGAGCTGGATTGGCAGCAGAGCAGCCGAGACTCTAACTGGTGTTCTGATTTGGGGTGCCAGTATCCAGGCGGCACCCTAACCTTAGTGCCAACCCTAGCCTTCACATATTTTCAAGCATTTGTCCTGTAGAAGGGGTTGAACTTGTTAGTTCCTCTGATTCATGGCTTGGCAAACCTTTTTCTATAAAGACATAGATTGCAAATGTTTCAGCTTTGTCCTTTGTACGGTGTCTGCCGTAGCTACTCAACTCTGCTGTTGCCGTGTATGTGAGTACATGAACGAGTATAGTAGCAGTGATCCAATAAGCATTTATATCTAAAGGTAGGGAACAGTCTGATGTTTTTCAGCATTTGTTCTAGAAGACAGAATCAGGGTCACAGGGAGCCAAGGAGAAATAGACTTTTTACAAAAATATTATGGTGAAAGATTTTTAAACATTGACAGAAGCAGGAAGTAGTTCCATGCGCCTTGTGGAAACTTGCAGACTCAGTAATGGCCAACATTTGCCATATTTCTTTCACCCATTGTCCCTTCCACCATCGCTGAAGTATTTTGGAATGAACCCCAGACTTTGGGTCATTGTACCGCTGTATTTCCCTCTTCAGGCCTGGACAATGGGGATGTCTTTGTCACACCCAGTGAAGTGAATGATGCCTTGGTATTTAGATCAGACTTTCAATACACCCTGGTTTATCTGCACCAGGGTTCACAGATTACATCTGGTTGTGTGTATGGAGGCATGTGTGTGTTTTAATATTTATTTTCTTTATTTGAAAGGCAGAGTGAGAGAGAAAGATGGAGAGGGAGAAAGAGGTCTTCCATCTGCTAATTCACTCTCCAAATGGCTGCAATGGCCAAGGGTGGGCCAGGCTGGAGGAGCCAGGAGTTTTATCTGGGTCTCCCATGTAGGTGCAGGGACCAAGGACCAGGACTGTCCTCTGCTGCTTTCCCAGGCACATCAGCAGGGAGCTGGATTGGAAGAGGAGCAGCCAGGACTCGAGCCAGCGCCATATGAGATGCTGGTATTGCAGTCAGTTGCTCAGCTCCCTGGGCCACAGTGCCAGTCTTCCTGGTTGTGGTTTCTGCTCCATCTCTCTTAGTCTGGTATTCTCAGCGAGAACATTCTCCTGTTGTGATTGCTGTGTGAGCAACGCACTAGGAAAGACCACCTCCCGTGTGTCAGGGGCAACCGCCCAGCCATCGACAGTGCAATGGGTGGGCCTGCACTGGTCAGCTTTGTGTTACTACAGTGAAATATCTGAGGCAGCTAAGTTGATGGAGAAAAGAGGTACTTAGCTCACATTTTTGGAGTTCAAGTTCATGGTGCCTGCATCGGTCAGTTCTGGCAAAGGTCTTTCTGGTTGTGGTCACTTCACAGCAGAGGTGTGTGTGTGTGTGTGTGTGTAAGGAAGAGTTTGCATCATCCAACAGGAAGTTGGAGACAGACTGGGGCCCCACAATTCCTTCTTTGAAAACAACTATTTTTTATTTATTTATTTATATTTATTTTAAAGGCAGTGAGAGAGAGAGAGAGAGAGAGAGAGAGAGAGAGAGAGAGAGAGAGAAGAAGAGAGATATTGTCCATTGCCTGGTTCATTCCTGAAATACCTGCAACAGGTTGGGCTGGGCCAGGCTGAAGCCAGGGACTGGGTACTCAGTCCAGGTCTCCCATGTGGGTGGCAGGGTTGCAACAAGGGGAAGTGGGTGTTTCAAGTGGCATTTTAACCACTGCACCAAATATCCACCCTCCACAATTCCTTCTAGGGGCACACCCCCAATGACCTAAGTACCTCCCACCAAGGTCCACCTCCCAAAGCTTCTACCATTGAAGGCCAAGGCTTTAATCATTGACCTTTGAGGGGGCACCAGACCAATATCCAGACCATGGCAAGCTTTGGCTGGATATTGACTTAACAAATGTGTGATAAAATAACACGACTGATATATTAGGGAGTTGTTCATTTTGGTGGGTGGGGCTTGTTAGGTCTTGCGGTTACATCATGAAATAACCTTATCAGTGGGCATATACAGCAAAATAGCTATGGATGAAACAGTGCATGTTTGGAATGTGCTTTAAATTGTTCAGAAAAAGGAGGACAGCTGAATGCAGCCATAGAAGAATGCTGGCACCTCAGGTGAGCGGTGGCTCCACAGAGGTTGATTTTCTAGTCTCTCTGCTTTCAAATGGTTAACATTGTCACACACACACACACACACACAAACACTTTAGCAATAAATACAAATGGAAAACTGTAATAGTTTTAGATTCTACGTTTGCAGGAAGCTTGACAAGACAATGTCTAAAGATCTTTTAACAAACCCAACCTTGAAGTAGATCCCGGGAAATGGCATCACTTCTTTGCGAGTTTCTGGAGCATTCACCCATCGTCACCTGCCTTTTTGTTTTGGCCTGACTTTGCCCAGACCCAGCTGCAGCTGCAGTCCCTGCGTCTGACATGTGACAGCGTCCCCTCCGGGAGCCAGGACACCCGGAGCACCAGCTGCAGCCTCAAACACCTCATCTTCCGCGGGGGCACCCAGGTCAGCTGGCTCCCCCATGCCCTCTGCTCCTCCGCCCTGCCCTGCCTTGCTCCTCTGTGACCTGTTCCTGCCTCTTCCTCAGATCACCTTCTTGACTACCTTTGACGTCTCCCCTAAGGCTGAGCTGGGAGACCGGATGCTTCTGACAGCCAACGTGAGCAGGTGCGCGTGCCCTCACTCCCAGCCTCATCCTCCCCCCCTTTTGGAGCTCCCTCAGTGACTGGGCCTCTCCTCCTTGTCCAGTGAGAACAACACGCCCAGGACCAGCAAGAGCACCTTCCAGCTGGAGCTCCCGGTCATGTATGCCGTCTACACCGTGATCAGCAGGTGGGACCCCAGAAGGGCTCTTCCTCATCCTCCTGATGGGGGCATGGTTTTCGCCCCTGCAGCAGCTGAATGTCTAAGACAGTAGAACATCCCTATGGTAGGAGCCCACTTCTCGTTACTGTGATGAAATGCCTGAGGCAGGCTAACAGAGTCTGTTGTGTCTCATGGTTCTGGCGGTGCCAGATGTAAGGGTTTCACCAGGCAATGACTGCCCTCTCTGGCAGAGTCTGAGGGGGTGCAGCCACCCCAGGGAGCACATATGTCCATCCATGACTGTGTGTCTGGCTCTGCTCCTCTTCCAAAGCCACTAGGATTCCATCACTGGAGAACGTCATCCACGCCCAATCACTTTCCAAAGGCCTCATTTCTGGATATCACCCTCTTCACACTGTGAGCCTATGATTTGGCAATTAAACTGTATGTGTTTAAGGAGACATCCTATACACCCACACCACAGCAGCCGCCTTCCCAGGGGAGGGGCCTGCTGCTAGCAGCGCTTACTGACCTAGCACTTACTGTGGGCCAGTAATTGTGACATCATCACCTTTACCATCACTGTCATCATCGCCATCATCATCACCATCACCACCATCACCACATCACCATTACCATCATCATCACATCACCACCACAACTGCCACCATCACCATCATCACTGTCACCATCACCGCCACCACCACCACAACTGCCACCATCACCATCACCACCATCACTGTCGCCATCACCACCACCGTCACCATCAACACTACCACCACCATCACCGTCACCATCATCACCGTCACCGTCACCATCACCACCATGACCACCACCACCACCACCACCATCACCATCGTCACCATCACCATCACCACCACCATCACCATCACCATCATCACCGTCACCATCACCACCACCACCACCACCACCATCATCACCATCACCTTTATATTCTACATTAATAGAGGTGCTAGGTCTCGGAGGGCTTTCTTGACAGTCCCACGCTCTCTTGGGCTCCCTAGGCGGTATGAGATGTGTTCCTGACTTGGAGGTTCTTGCAGCCTTCATGGGGAGCAAGATGACCCTCATTGAAACCAGGATCTCAGCCAGGGCTGCCCTGTGGCTCTGCACCCTGTGTATGTGTGTGTGTGTGTGTGTGTGAGGCCTTCTATAAAGGAAGGCTTCACTCGCTGTTGAAGGGCCCACAACCTTGAACTTGGCTAGCAGTGCTTCTCAAAGGGGCCCCTGGCATTTGCGCAGTGCAAGGAACAGACTTGCACTCGGAGGGGCTTTTCCCCAGTCCCCCTGGGGAAGGATAGGAACAGAGGTCCCGGCAGCTGCAGGTGTCAGGGAGAAGTTGCACAAAAGGACGGAGCCCTGCAATGCTGCCTAAGGTGGCTAGACGAGGCCTTAGACATGAAGAGGCCAAGGTAAGCATCTGAGCAGATCCAGTTCCCGATGGGGACACCTTCCCAGCATCACTTCCCAGCATTGCTGTGTGCTGGCCCCATGCAGGGCTCACCTCCATGGATGCATTACGAGGAAGATTTTGCCACGCCTCTGGCTTGTGCAGTCTGAACTAGACATAGACCCTGCCCTTGTGCGACACACCTGCTTAGATGCTCTCTTCCCACCGCTCCTTTGCACCTGCCCATCTGAGGTTCTCAAGCCACACGTGGGATCCAAGCTGTTTCCTGGCTTGTTCACAGGGGTTCTGATGCCTCCTGCAGGGGGTACCACCTCTAGGCATGTGTTCTCTCAGCCCAGACACACCCGCAGCCACAGCACCCAGACCCGCTGCACCTCCTGCCCAGCCCCCTGAGCAGCTCCCCTGCAGAGGCAGCTTCTGCACAAAGCCTAGCCCCCTGCTCCCTAAACCGTCCTTTACCCCAGCTCAGCCGCAGGCCTCCACCAGGCCACCCCATGTCCCGCTGACCACCCTGTCCACCGTGCTCATGGTCTCAGCCTCCTCACAGAACCCCAGACCCACCCGGACCTCTTCTCTCCCCAGCCACGAGCAGTCCACCAAGTACCTGAACTTCTCAGCCTCAGAGAAGGAGGGGAGTGGCATGGCCCAGCACAGATACCAGGCACGTGGTGGAGACCTGGGGGCTGGGGCGTCCGGGAGGGGTGTGGCCTGCATCCTCACTGCCCTCTGTACAGGTCAACAACCTGGGACAGAGGGACCTACCGGTCAGCATCACCTTCTGGGTGCCAGTGGAGCTGAATGGGGCGCACGTATGGACGGAGGTGGAGGTCTCCCATCCCCAGGTACCCAGGGGCAAGCATGACTCCTCCCCATGTGCCCTGTTCCTGGTTCCCTGTGTCCTGACCCCCCCAAGCCCACCACGTTCCAGCTGAGTGCCCCGTTCTCTCTGTGTCTCCCAGAACCCGGCCGTGCAGTGCCCTTCGGAGAAAGTGGCTGCTCCAGAGTCGGGGCTCCTGACCCACATTCACAAAAGTGCTGTGCTGGTGAGGCTGGGGCTCTGGGGCACAGCGCTCAGTCTCCGGGTCCCACTCACAGCTGCTTCCCTCAGGTCACTGTGGCCTCTACTTACCCTTCTCTGTCCCAATGCTGCTTCTCCGGTCCCTAGGACTGCAGCGTTGCGCACTGCCTGAGGTTCCGCTGCCACATCCCCTCCTTCGGCATCCAGGAGGAGCTCCACTTCACCCTGAAGGGCAACCTCAGCTTCGCCTGGGTCAGCCAGGTGCGGAGGCCCCAGAGGCAGCGCCTCTCCCCCACCCGTGGGCGGCACCTGCTGTGGCTGGGCCATGCTCCAGCCAGGACAGTTCTGGAACTCTGAGCGCCCCCAGAGCCAACCGCTCTGCTCCCCCCGCCCTTGCAGAATCCACAAAAGAAGGTGTCGGTAGTGAGCGTGGCCGAGATCAGCTTCAACAGGGCTGTGTACTCCCAAGTTCCGGGCGAGGAGCCCTTTATGAGAGCCCAGGTAGGGACTGTGTAGGAGGCCGCGGCCAGGCCCCCAGGGTCTAATGCTGGGTGGGGGTCGCCAGGGTGCAGGGAGGAGGAGGGGTGAAGGTCTCTGGGCAGGACGGTTGTCCCTGAGCTCAGGGGTCTCTGCCTGGCGGCCCTTGGAGCAGGGGCAGGGGGGAGAGGAAGCGGGAGCTGGGAGGGAGTGGGGGGCAAAAGGCCTGATGCCCTGCAGGTGGAGACGGTGCTGGAGCAGTACGAGGAGCATGACCCCGTCCCCCTGGTGGTGGGCAGCTGCGTGGGCGGCCTGCTGCTGCTGGCTCTCATCTCAGCCACGCTGTACAAGGTGAGCGCGTGGCCCTCCCTCCACACCCCCAGCGTCGGTTCCCATGCTGTCTAAAGTGTGAGAGGGAGGTCACTGCGGGGTCCGGGCACTTTCTCGCTAGGTCACCTCGCGTGAGAAACTCTCTCTCACCTTCGATGCCTCCCCCCAAGTGTCCCCAAGTTTGTGCCTTCCTGTGTGACCCACAGGTCCCACTCCCCCCTTTCATCTCCACCTCTCTGAAGGTTCCCTCCCCGGCAGGCAGTGATACCAAAGGGCAGGCTGGGTTGGCATGGTGACAGCACCTCCCACTCTTTCTTAGCCAGGTCCGCTCTGGGGCTTGATTTGTCAGTGTGAAACTGCTGCCGCCCAGCTCACTGCGTCTTGGCTGGCCCAAGTGACGTAGCATGCACAAGTCCCTGGTGTCGTGCTGTGAGCCTTGGAGGCCTCTCAACCCAGTGGCCCCTTGCCCTCCCCCCACCTAATGCCCTGAGCTGCTGCTTCTCTCCCTGCCCCCACCCCCAGGTCGGCTTCTTCAAACGGCAGTACAAAGAAATGATGCAGGAAGCAAATGGACAGATTGCTCAGGAAAATGCAACGTCAGAGCCCCAAGTGGCCCAGTGAGGACCTACCTCCTCTCCCCCACCGAGGTTTCCTGGCTCCCTGGCTCTCACCGAGGTCAGGCCAGTGTGGGATGACACCTTCCTCTCAACACAGGGGACGCCCTTGGTCGTGTCAAGGCAAAAAAAGCCTCAGGACAGGTCCCCCGCCGTGGCCCCCAGGGGACCTGATCTGGGATTTGTGTCTGGTAATCCATGGACAGTAGCCTCAGGATCCACTCTGCCCTGCTCCACTAGAGCCACCAGCCGTCTCTCTAACACACAGTTTTGGGGTGAGCATTTGGCGTCATGGTGATGATGTCACGTGGGCTCCTGCATACCCTAGCAGAGTGCCTGGGCTTAGCGCCAGCTCTTCTTCTGATCCAAACTTCCGGCTAATGTGCACCCTGGGAGGCAGCAGGTGCTGGCTCAAGTGCTTGGGTCCCGGCCCCCCACGTGGACTTCTGGGCTCTTGGCTTTGGCCTGGCTCAGCTCTGGCTATTGCAGGCATTTGGGAAAGTGAACCGTGGGTTGGAACATCTCTGTCTCTGTCTGCCTTTTAAATAAATTGAAAATGAAGACCAATGAGAAAGCCACACTCACTTGCATCTGCCCTGCTGACTGTGCGGCAGCCCTGAAGTGTTAGAGAAGCAGGAAGGCAGGGGTGGTCACGGGAGTAGAGGGAAGCTGAAAAGGGACCCTCTCCCTTCTCCTCAAATCTCCCCTCCAGACACCAGCATGGCGTCCCAGATCTGGTCAAGCTCTGATGTTCTCGAGTTCCCAGAAGGAGCAGTGATGATCGAATGTCCCCAGGCAGGACCTCTGATGACCAGATGTTCCCCAGACTGGGGCTGCTGGTGGTCTTCTAAACGCTTGTGTTTTCAAGAGAAAAAAAAAATCCATAAACAGTTTTACCCTACCTACATCTCCAGTGTTTGCGAGGGGTAATTTGCACAGACACGGTGTACAGCTGTGCTGTTCTGAAAAGCTGCACAGGGACTGCCAGGCCTGCAGGGGCTCCTACCCCGCATTCAGGCCTCAGAGAGCTCTTTGGCTGGTTCCTACCTGTCGCTGCCGTTCATGACCTTTGCACTATGCGGGGTCGCCACTGTGTGGCGTCACATCTCCAAATCACAAAATGAGTCCAGGCTCAGAGGCATGAAAGCGGCGATTCAACACACACACACACACACACACGCACACGGGGCTGGCGCTGTGGCATAGTGGGTAAAGCTGCCGCCTGCAGTGCTGCCATCCCATATGGATGACTGTTTGAGTCCTGGCTGCTCCACTTCTGATGCAGCTATCTGTTTTGGCCTGGGACAGCAGTGGAAGATGGCCCAAGTCCTTGGGCCCCCGCACCGTGTAGGAGACCCGGAAGAAGCTCCTGGCTCCTGGCTTCTTCCTGGCCCAGCCCTGGCTGTGCAGACATCTGGGGAGTGAACCAGCAGATGGAAGACCTCACTCTCTGTGTCTGTCTCTCTCTCCCTCCCTTCCTCTCTCTCTGTGCAACTCTGCCTTTTAAATAACTTTTAATAAAACAAACAAACAAACAAACAAACAAAAAAAACACATGATTGCTGCAGCTCAGAACAGTGTCACCAGTCAGTGGATTTTTCTGTATTCAGCCCAGTGTCCATGGAAGCCCGAAATGCATGAATGCTGGGATGAATGTGTGTGAGCTGCAGGACTCAAATATACTTAAAAATATGACGCCATCTGAAAATCGGACTGTGTTCGTGACTTTGCAGATTTGTTCCTAGTCTGTTGTCCATTCTGAAACTTGGTCAAAGAGTGGCATGAAGCTCTCAAAGCTTTTGTGCCTTTTTCAAACCAAGCAGAACAAGCTTTCGGGCAAAGCTAGAGATTTAACAGGTTAAGCTGCTGCCTGGGGATGCTGGCATCCCTTATGGGTACCGGTTCGAGTCCCAGCTGCTCCATTTCCGATCCAGCTCTCTGCTGTGGCCTGGGAAAGGAGTGGAAGGTGACCCAAGTGCTTGGGCCCCTACACCCACATGGGAGACCTAGAAGAAGCTGCTGGCCCCTGGCTTCGGATTGGCCCAGCTCTAGACATTATAGCCATTTGGGGAGTGAACCAGCAAATGCAAGACCTCTCTCTCTCTCTCTCTCTCTCTCTCTCTCTCTCTCCCCCTTTCTCTCTTTTCTGCGTCTGCCTCTCTGTTACTCTGCCTTTCAAATAAATGAATAAATCTTAAAAAAAAAAAACACAGACTCTTTCCAAACTCCCAGTTGCCCATCCATATGTGGCCTTTGTCTGTGCCACGCCTTCATGGTGGCACAGGGCTCCAGGCAGTGCATCCTCAACTCACTGCCCCAAAGGCAAGCAGGATACTTTCTCTTTATCAAAGAGGTAAATGTTTTCTAGAAATCATCGTATTTCCTGTTATTTCCCAATGCACATGATTGATGCCAAATTCCATCCCCTGTCTCATGAGGTGCTGAGATAAACATCAGGTTTCTGTAGGCTTAACAGCTTTAACAGCCAGAAAGATAGTGGTCATGGGATGGGTTACAGTCTAGGACCAAGTGCTTGAAGAATAAGGGAAATTCCTTTCTCGAGGACCAGCTTGGACACTGAGCAATGTCTAAGGTAGACAGTGGAACAGCAGTGACTCATTCTGGCACGTGGGAGAGTGAGTGTCACCTGATCCTTGGATGAAGTCCTGGATGTGCAAAGCCTGGATCAGTTCTGGGCTTTGTGCAATGTGGGAGATGCTTTATCCCCAGCAGTCCAAGTAACAGAAGACAAACTGTGTGTGTGTGTATGTGTATATGTGTGTGTTAAGATTTATTTATTTATTTGAAAGTCAGAGTTACACACAGAGAGAGAAGGAGAGGCAGAGAGAGAGAGAGAGAGAGAGAGAGAGAGAGAGAGGGAGAGAGAGAGAGGTCTTCCATCTGATGGTTAACTCCCCAATTGGCTGCAATGGCTGAGCTGCGCCGATCCAAAGCCAGGAGCCAGGAGCTTCTTCTGGGTCTCCCATGCGGGTGCAGGGGCCCAAGGACTTGGGCCATCTTCCACTGCTTTCCAGGCCATAGCAGAGAGCTGGATCGGAAATGGAGCAGCTGGATCTCAAATCAGAGCCCATATGGGATGCCGGCACTGCAGGTGACGGCTTTACCTGCTACGCCACAGAGCATATTGAGTGCTGATCCTGTGGGTGTTGTAACGAGTGCTGATCCTGTGGGTGTTGTAGCGAGTGCTGATCCTGTGGGTGTTGTAGCGAGTGCTGATCCTGTGGGTGTTGGGTTGGTTCATGGCCGATTTACCTGTTGAGCTTGACTTAGTGGTTAAGCTGTGTCTCTGATCACATCGTGGCCACTGGGCATTCATCTCTCCAGTGTTGGACGGGCAAACAGGCGAGTAGGGGCCTCTTCCCACCATAAAGGGGTGTCCAAGAGAAAGACAGTTGCTGAGCTTTCTAAAAATTAAAAAAAAAAAACTGTTTAATTGATTACTCGAGGTTGGGCATGGTGGAGGGGTGGGGTGGGGTGATTGAGGACGATAAGGTCCAGTGTTCTGCAGCCCAGGAGGGGACACTAACTCACAGTGACCCTCTGTTACTCCATGACCTCGTGTAGGGGGAAGAGCTGCAAGGCTCGGCCATGGAGAGCAATGTCAGAGACAGAAATGAGAATGGCTTTGATTTTTTATTTTTTTGACAGGCAGAGTGGACAGTGAGAGAGAGAGACAGAAAGAAAGGTCTTCCTTTTCTGTTGGTTCACCCTCCAATGGCCGCTGCGGCCGGCGCATCTCGCTGATCCGAAGCCAGGAGCCAGGTGCTTCTCCTGGTCTCCCATGGGGTGCAGGGCCCAAGCACTTGGGCCATCCTCCACTGCCTTCCCGGGCCATAGCAGAGAGCTGGCCTGGAAGAGGGGCAACCGGGATAGAATCCGGTGCCCCAACCGGGACGAGAACCCGGGGTGCCGGCGCCGCAAGTGGAGGATTAGCCTAATGAGCCGCAGCGCCGGCCCAATAAATAAATTTTTTAAAAAAGAGTTGTGGTAAAACATATATAACAAAATTGACCATCACAACCATTTTTAAGTCTGCAGTTCAATAGGTGTATTCCCAGCATGGTGCAACCAATTTTAAGAATTTGTCATCTTGTCAGAGTGAAACTTCACACCCATTAAACAGCTCCCCACTCTCCCCCTCCCCGGATCCCGACAACCACTAGTCCACTTTTGACCTCTACAAATTTGACTACTTCGGCACCTCCTGTAAGCGGAACCACTGTGTTTGTCCTTTTGTGGCTGGCTGCTTCGCTGAGCCCAAGGTCCTCCTGGCTCATCTGTGTGGCAGCACTGGCCAGCATTTGCTTCTTTTTCTACGACTGAATGACAGCCCATCGTACCGACAGACCACATTCTGGTTATCCATTCGTCTGCCAAGGAACATCAAGTTGCTTCTGCCTTTTGGCTCTTGTGAACAAGGCTGCAAAACACCTTTTCGAGATCCTGCTTTCAATTCTTTCACGCCTGTAGCCAGAAACACCACTACTGGCTGAACCCTATGGAATTCGATTTGTAATTCCTTGCTGAATTACATTGGTTTCTGTAGGGGTTGCACCATTTTATATTCCCACCCATCGACAGTGCACTTGTATCCACATCTTGGCAACACGTATTTCCTTGTTTTTGTTTGGATAGTAACTGTCCAAATGAGTAGGAGGTTATATAGCACTGTGTCTTTTTTTTTTTAATATTTATTTATTTATTTGAAAGTCAGAGTTATGGAGAGAGAAAGAGAGAGAGAGAGAGAGAGAGAGAGAGAGAACATCTGCTTGTTCACTCCCCAAATGCTCAAAATGACAGGCCTGGGCCAGGTTGAAGCCAGGAGCCAGGAGCTTCAGCCAGGTCTCCCATATGGGTGCAGGGGCCCAAGGACTAGGGCCATCTTCCACTGCTTTCCCAGGAGCATTAGCAGAGAGCTGGATTGGAAGTGGAGCAGCTGGGACTTGAACCCATATGGGAATCTGGTGCCTATATGGGATGCCAGCACTGTGGGTGGTGGATTTCCCCCCTAAACCACAGCACCAGTCCCCTCAATGTGGTTTTGATTTGCATTTCCCTAAGGATTAATAAAGCTGAGTGTCTTTCCATGTGGCTGTTGGCTAGCTGTTTATCTTTGGAGAAATGTCTATTTAAAAAGTCCTGTGCCTGCTTTTGAATTGGATCTGTTGTGGTTGGTGGTGTTGTGAAAGTTCTTTAAATAATCTGGGTATGAATCCTTTATCAGATTCATTTTTAAAATATTTATTTATTTATTTATTTGAAACTCAGAGTTACACAGAGAGAGAAGGAGAGACAGAGAGAGAGAGAGAGAGAGAGAGAGGTCTTCAATCCGCTGATTCACTCCGCAATTGGCTGCAATGGCCGGAGCTGCGCCGATCCAAAGCCAGGAGCCAGGAGCTTCTTCTGGGTCTCTCACATGGGTGCAAGGGCCCAAGGACTTGGGTCATCTTCCACTGCTTTCCCAGGCCATAGCAGAGGGCTGGATTGGAAGTGGAGCAGCGGGTCTCGAACTGGCACCCATATGGGATGCCAGCACTGCAGGTGCCCACTTAACCCGCTATGTCATAGTGCTGGCTCCACCAGATTAATTTTTTATAAATTTTCCCCCCACTTTATAGTTTGACTTTTGCTCTATTGATTATGTCCTTTGATGCATAAAAGTTTTTAATTTTGGTGTTGTCTCTATTCTTTTTTTTTTTTTTTTGTGCTTTTGGTGTCAGAGCTAAGAAATCATTGCCCAATCTAATGTCATAAGCTTTTGCCTTATGTTTTCTTTAAAGAGTTTTATATGAGAGTGCTTTAAAAAGCTCACTGAGGGGGCCAGCATTCTGGTGCAGTGGGTTAAGCAATGCTGGCATCCCATATCACACTGCTAGTTCCAGGCTCCTGGCTTTGGGCTGGCCCAGCTCCAGCTGTTGTGGACATTTGGGGAGTGAATCAGCAGATGGGAGAGCTCTCTTTCTCTTTGTATCTCTACAGGTCTTCCCTGGGCAGCAGGGGTCCAAGGACTAGGGCCATCTTTTGCTGCTTCCCCAGGCACATTAGCAGGGAGCTAGATTGGAAGTGGAGCAGCCAGGACATGAACTGTTGCCCACATGGGATGCCAGCACTGCAGGTGGCTGCTTTACCCGCTACACCACAATGCTGGCCCTTTCCATTCTATTTTTGCATGACCTTTTTGAAGCACTCTCATGGTTTTAGCTCTGTGGTCTGCTTGAGTTAATTTGTGTATATGGTGTGGGTAAGGGGCCAACTCCGTTATTTTGCATGTGGTTACCTGGTTTTCCCACCACTCTTTGCTGCTTCATTCCCCTCTCCTCCATACTCAGGCCACTACTGATCTACTTCCTGTCACCGTAGATTAGTTTTCATTTCCTAGGTTTTGTGTTACTGGAATCATACAGTATTTGCTATCTTCTGTATGGCACAGTTCCCTTGAGATTCATCCACATGACTGTGTATATGAATACTTCATCCCTTTTTGTGGGTGAGTAATATTTCATTACCATGACATGGAGCTTTAAAATGACTGATGAGATTTAAAACATTTGATCAGATCCTGAGGATGACCATCAGTCCAGTTTTTAAATTCTCAGAGGTTTGTTCAAGCTGCACATCTGTAGTTTTCAGTATCTTCAATGCCCTAAACCTGAGCACCTAGGGCCCCATACCGCAATTTAAGTGTTAAGGAAAAGTTATTGTGATTTTTTTTAAAAAAAGATTTATTTACTTATTTGAAAGGCAGAGAGAGAGAGAGAGAGAGGGAGAGAGAGAGAGAGAGAGGAGAGGTCTTTCATCCTCTACCTCACTCCCCAAGTGGCTGCAACAGCTGGGGCTGAACCAAGCCAAGACCAGGAGCCCACAGCTGTGTTTGGTTCTCCCATGTGGGTGCAGGGAACCAAGTACTTGGGCCATCCTCTGCTACTTTCTTTTTTTTTTAAGATTTATTTATTTATTTGAAAGAGTTATACAGAGAAAGAAGGAGAGGCAGAGAGAGAGAGAGAGAGAGAGAGAGAGGTGTCTTCTATCCGCTGGTTCATTCCCCAATTGGCTACAAGAGCTAGAGCTGCTTCGATCCGAAGCCAGGAGCCAGGAGCTTCCTCCAAGTCTTCCCATGTGGGTGCAGGGGCCTAAGGACTTGGGCCATCTTCTATTGCTTTCCCAGGCCATAGCAGAGAGTGTGATCAGAAGTGGAGCAGCTGGGACTGGAACCGGTGCCCAATGGGATGCCTGCACTGCAGGCGGTGGTTTTATCCACTATGCCACAGCACTAGCCCCACATTTTTAAATTTCCATACAGCATAAAGCACTCAGAGAACTCCAAAGTGTCATTCATATGTGTGTATGTACATATGTATGTACATGTGTGTACACACGCACATTCAGGGACAGTTTCTATCCCCGTGCCTTTTGCCATTTATTTTGAAAGGTAGAGAAGCAGGGAGAGAGAGAGAGAGAGACAGACAGACAGACAGACAGAGGGAGAGAAAGACAGAGGAAGAGAGAGACAGAGCTTCCAATCCCCTGGCTCACTCTCTCCACATTCTTGCAACAGCCAGGGCTGGGCCAGGCCAAAGCCAGGAGCCCAGGACTCAATCCCGGCCTCCCTCCCATGAGTGTGGCAGGACGCAAGTACTTGATCCATCACCTGCTTCCTCCCAGGGTGTGCATAGCAGGGAGCTGGAACTCTGATATAGGACATGGGCATCCTGAGTGCATTCTGAACTGTGGTGCCAAATACCCACTCCCACAAATAACCATTGGTATTGTGTTAGGTTCATCTTTCTACTGTACTGAAATACCAGTAAATTTCTACTTGTAGTTGCTTTGTCATGTGTTAAGTTTGATCAAAACAATTTTGTCGAGAGTTGGCTTTGTCAGTGTGGAAGCCGCCTGCAGTCCCTGGGATGCCCGAGCTTGGGGAACGTGGTCCCCAGCTGGCACCGGCTCAGAGCTGGCAGCTTTGGCCCAGGGCTGCAGGAAGAGGTTGCATTGGCAGGGGTGGGGGTTGCAAGCATTGAAGCTCCCACTGCATTTTACCCTCATTGTTCTCTAAAAACCAGGGGAAAACAAAGCACTTTTGCTGAGACAAGGGATAATACGGCAGGGGCACAGCAGGCAATTTTTGCTAAAATCAGCAAAACCCTGAAGCTGTGCGTGTGGAAGAAAGTCCCAGTGCACGCGTTAGGCGCGGTGCCATCCCCAAGTGCATAGAAAAGATGAGGGCATGAGGACCGGACGAGGCCAGCGGCGCAGGCTCGGAACACGGAGAGCCACAGAAAGCTCATCCCAGGCTTCCACATGCAGTTTCGCAGGACAGCGGACGGTGCTGCCTGTCCTGGCCCCTGGGCACAGTGGGAGAAAGCTGTGCTCAGCTTGGCCTTGCAAGGACGTAGGTAAACCAGCCTGCCTGCCAGGGTCACAGCCCTCAGCCCAGTCCCGTGGCTCGTGGCAGTGCAGCACGGTCCATTTCTTCTGTCTGTCACACGGAAGTCAAGTGTTTGTCTAGAAAACTATCTTATAATCTTTAGGCTTGACATTTCATCCACATTTTATTTCATTCTTGAAGATTTATATTTATTTGAAAGGGAGAGAAAAAGATCCATCTTCCATCTTCTGGATCGCTCCCCTAGTGCAATGGCCAGGGCTGGGCAGCGCCAAAGCCAGGAGCCTGGAACTCTTTATTTATTTGAAAGGCACAGTTACAGAGAGTGAGAAGGCCACCCACCCAGTCACCCACCCACCCACACACACACACACACATCTTCCATTCAATGGTTCACTCCTCAAATGGTCAGCAACAGCCAGACCAAAGGCAGGAGCCAGGAGCTTCTTCCACATTTCCCTCGTGGGTACAGGGGCCCAAGGACGTAGGTCATCTTACGATGCTTTCCCAGGCCACTAGCAGGGAGCTGGATGGGAAGTGGAGCAGCCAGGACACAAATGGGCAGCCAGACTGGATACCAGCGTCGCCATTGGTGGCTTGACCCAATACACCACAATGCCAGCCCCTACATTATCTATTTTTAAAAACCCAGGAACAGACTCTGAATATTACAACATATGACAAAAATCTCTACTTCTAGCATAAATTATTTTGTGTATATATGTGACAACTATTTAAAGCACTGATAATTTAGATTAGGAGCCACCATTGTGGCACATCGGGTTAAATCACCTCTGGGGCTCCAGCATCTCATATGGGTGCCGGTTCAAGTCCTGGCTGTTCCACTTCTGATCCAGCTCCCTGCTAAATGTGCCCGAGAAGGCAGGGGAGGACAGCCCAGGTGCTTGGCCCCTGCCACCCACGTGGGAGGCCCGGGTGGAGTTCCAGTTGATTTACGCTTGGCTATGGAATATGTTAAACACACACACTAAATACACAGCGTGAATAACAGTGACGTTATTGATCTAACCCTTCATTTAGCAACTTTAAGTGTTAGATGCTAAAAGGAACCAAATGCTGGAGGCATCCTCCATATTCTACCAGAGGCAATTGGTCTTCTAGTTCTAGCTTCAAAAGTTTTGCCTGTTCTTTAACTTCATATGAAAGAAATCACACTTCAGCACTCTGATGCCTGGTTTCCTTCGCTAGGGGTGAAATTGGGAGGTGGGGTGCGCATTGGTACAGTGGTTACGAGGCTGCTTGGGCACACACATCCCCTAACAGGTGCCTGGGGTTGATTCCTGGCTTTGCTCTCAATTCTGCCCTCCCCCCCCCCTCAACCTTGTTGTGCTCCCTGGGAGGCAGCAGGTGGTGGTGCAGGGTGGCTGAGTCTCTGTGGCCCACATGGGAGACCTGCACTGAGTTCCGAGCTTTCAGCCTAACGCAGCCTTGGAAGTTGTGGGCGTTTGTGGAGTGAACCAGTGGATGGACTGTCTCTCTTTGTCTGGCTGCCTTTAAATAAACCATCAATAAAATTTACAAAGTAGGGGCCTGTGCTATGGTGTAGTGAGCTAAAGCCTCTGCCTGTGGCACCAGCATCCTTAATGGGTGCCAGTTCAAGTCCCAGCTGCTCTTCCTCCAATCCAGCTCTCTGCTATGGCCTGGGAAAGCAGTGGAAGATGGCTCAAGTGCTTAGGCCCCTGCACCCGCACGGAACACTGGGAAAGAAGCTCCTGGCTCCTGACTTTAGATCAGCCCAGCTCCAGCCGCTGTGACTATTTTGAGGAGTGAACCAGCAGAGGGGAGACTTTTCTGTCTCTCTCTCTCTCTGTCTGTAACTCTACCTCTCAAAATAAATAAATAAAATATTGTTTAAAAAATTTACAAAGTAAAATCACAGACATAAAAAGATGAAATCGGGTTCACCTGCACTGCCATCGCATCTGCAGTCTTGTCTTATTTATTGCCGGGTAGCAGGCCGCTGTAGGAATTCATCACTGCGGTTACTCTTCTCTTGGGAGAGGGGCTGCTCTTTAAACCCACACCCTGACCCAGCTGCCTGCTCCCTCTCCCCTGCCCCAGCCCACTAAGGGGTGGCCTGCACCTCTTAAGTCCAGGTGCACCTGCTGGGGCCATTCAGCTCCATTCTGCAGCTTCCCCTTTCACTCCTGCCCAACCCTTGAGTCCCTAGAGAGCTCTGGGCCCCCTCCCCTTGGCCACCAAGTGGCTGCAGAGGACCAGGAGTGGGAAGCCAGCTGCCCACAGGAGCCTGGAGGGGGTGGGGAGCGGGAAGTATTCCACCCCCCACCTCTGGCCTCTGCCCCCGCCTCTGTTCTATGATTAACCAGGCCCTCTTCCCCACTGTGCCCCTCCTCCAGCCCTGGAGGCCCTGAGTCATGGTTTTAACACCTCCTACAGGGGCGCTGAGCACCCTCCAGGCCACTGTTCCCTCTCCACTTCCCCTCACCGCTGCACTGCTCAGAGATGGCCCTTGGGGCTGTGGTCCTCCTTGGGGGTGAGTGGGGATCTTCAGGGCTGGGGAGGAGCTCTCCAGGAGTGCACAACGTTATGCGGGAGGGGTGTGACCTGGACAGAGGTGAGGGCAGCGGGCTCAGGAGCTGCGCTCTGGTGGACGGACACCTGTCTTTCTCCATGGCCGCCCTCTCTCCTGTTCCTGGGGGCCCTGGTGGGGGTGGGGGTGCTGAGTTGGGGAGGACAGCCTAGAGGGAAGTTTACCGGAGCAGTGGGGAGGGGCAGGTAGGATGGCCCTTCGCAGAGCCTGATGTCCTCCAAAGTGTGGTTTCACGCAGGCTGCGGGGCCTCCAGGGACGAGTCCACAGTGCAAATCTCCCCAGGGACCTCATCTCTGTGTCTCTGAAAAAGCCAGATGTCACACAAAGCCCAGGTTTTCAGCTTCTCCTGAGTAACTGGAAGGTCCAGGAGCTCTGGGGCAGGGGCTGGGTCATGGTGGGGGCGGGCTGCAAGCTCTGTGAGCACCGCCCCCCAGCCCAGGACCCCTGGCGTCCCTGCCCCGTCAGCCAGCAGCCTGAGCACCTTGTCAGGTGGCTGGGGGTGATTTCCGGCTCAGGACCCAAGCTCCAGGAGGAGGGAGGAAGCTTCCCTGAATGGCTTCCCAAATACCTGACCTCACCCTGACACCCCCCCCTCCCGGCAGGCATGGGACCCCCTCAGAGCTTCCCCACTTGGAGCTAACTTCTCAGTCCAGAGATGCCTGGGAATTCTGAGGGATGGGGAGGAGAGATGGCTGCTGGGGAGCAGGGAGCCAGAAAAAGCCCTGGGAAGGTAGAGCCAGCCACAGCAGAGCTGTGAGGAGAGCAGGGTGGGATCCTGGCTGTGTCGCTGCCCGGCTGTCTGCATACCGAGCAGGCAGCGCGGGTCAAGCCTTGAAGGATGAGACAGAATCTCCCCTCTCAGAGGCTGACGCCAAGAGCCGGGCCTTGGGAAACACACAAGCATGGATCACTGATCCCAGAATTCCGAGCTGGAGCTCGGGGTCTCTGTACAATGAGAAGATGGGGGTGGGGAGGGGTGGACAGGGTTTGAGTTGTCTGTCCTGTGTCCTGGTTTGCCAGGGACTGTCCCTGCTGTAATGACTAATGGTGCCCATTTCATATCAGAAGGTCCCAGATTACACAATCAATTTCATAGTCACCCTGCCTTATGGAATGTTCCTGATCTAACCCTGCAGGAAGCAACTGGCCCACCGCCAGCCAGATCCTGGCTGTTCTTGCAAATGTGTCTTTGGAGGGGCCTGGGTTATTGCCCTTGGCACTGGGCTGGGTTATATTGGAAGGAGGGAGGGGATGGGGGCTTCTCTGACGCCCCTGACCCCTCCCATGGCCTTAGTCCTGGCTTCTTACCACGGATTCAACTTGGACGTGGGCCAGCCGGTGATCTTCCAGGAAGACGCAGCCGGCTTCGGGCAGAGCGTGATGCAGTTTGGCGGATCTCGGTAGGCCACGCCCCCACCCCTCCCCTCACGTATGCCCGCAGTGTCCTGCAGGCAGGGTGGCCTGAGGGACACTCTTTTGGGGGAGGGGCGGTTCTGGCGGAAGGACAGCTGCTTGAGAAGTTTTCCAGGCTCCTCCGGGGCCCCTGACACCACCAGTGTTTTAGGCTCAATCCCAGGCAAGGCCACAAAAAACCTGCAGGCCAGACACTGACCTGGGAGGGAGGCTTGGAGCCTGTCCTCCGGGTGGGGCAGTTTCTTTGCTTCTCCTGTGCTGTGTCCCTCCCAGCCCACACTCAGTAAATTCCAAATTTATCGCTATTCACTTGGTCTCTTCAAAAAACTCTTAGTGAAAAATCTCATTGTTGCATTTGTGTGTGTCTTTAGAAATGTGTGCTTTCTAAATCGGTCTTAGATTTCTTTTTTAAAAAAATTCTAGTGTATTTATTTATTTGAGAGAGGGAGAGAGGGAGAGAGATCTTCCATCTACTGTCCACTCCCCAGATGGCTGCAATGGCCAGGGCTGGACCAGGATGAAGCCAGGAGACAGGAGCTTCTTCCAGGTCTTCCCCTGTGGGTAGCAGGGGCCCAATCACTCAGGTCATCCTGTGTTGTTTTTTCCCAGGCCATTAGCAGGGAGCTGGATCAGAAGTAGAGCAGCTGGGACTAGAACTTGCACCCATATGGGATGCTGGTGTTGCAGGCAGTAGCTTTATCCACTTGGCCACCATGCTTAAGGTCTTAGAGTTTGTCCACCATTTATGCCAGCAGGTCCTGAACTTCTCCCTCACTGGCCACCTGTTTAAGGTTCACCTGCATCAGCTTAGACACTTGTGAAGCTTGCCCCGCAGGGTGGCAGCCTCCAGGACAGGTTCGGCTGTCTGGTCTACAGGAAACTGAACACCCATTTCGCTAGTCCTGGCTCGGCCAGTGCTGTCTAGCTAGGATCCACTTGTTTCGTCTAGTTTTCTCCTGCAGCTGGGTTGTTGGTAGTGATCAAATATTTCCCAAACTAAAAATATTTTCCTCATGGGGCGTTTTGCAAATAAACCATTGCATTTGTATTACAGCCTAGGCATGGATTCTGACACAGCCATTGGTCAACTGTTAATGCAATCATTTCCATGGCATTCACATTTGTCCGATAAATGACAGAATCAACCATCTGTTCTGAGAGCCCTCTGCACATGTCTGCACTGAACTTGAGATGCTCTCCTTCTTGGGTGGTTCACAACAATGGCATTTTAGACACACAGTGTCCTTACCCATGGCTGGGATGTGCCATTTTTGTTTTTAAATAGTTCTATGTTTGGTGAATGTTAGAAAAAAAAATCCAACTTAGAAGCCAGCATTGTGGTGCAGTGAGTTAAACCACTACCTGCGACACCAGCATCCCTTATCTGAGTGCCAGTTCGAGTCCTGGCCACCCCACTTCCGATCTGGCTCCCTGATGATGTACCTGGGAAGGCAGCAGATAATGGCCCAAGTGCTTGGGTCCATGCCAACCATCTGGGAGACCCCAAAGAGGCTCCTGGCTTCAGCAGGACCCAGCCCCAGTCATTGCGGCCATTTGGGGAGTGAACCAGCTGATGGAAGATCTCTCTGTCTTTGTCTCTCCCTCTATCTCTTGAACTCCACCTTTCAAATAAGTAAATAAATCTTAAAAACGAATCCAAACCATGTGTATAAATAAATGCACATATATTTATGTGGGTAGTCTAAAAAGTAATGGAAAACGCCTGCATGGTCCTCAGCCTTCTGACTTCTGAGCTGGCTGCCTTGGGACAAACGCCCAGAGCAGCTCCCACTCCACTTCCTCACCCTAAAGTGCCCCCCATTCCCCACCCACCCCGACCATGCGCCGCTTGCATCTGCAGACTCATGGTGGGAGCCCCCCTGGCGGTGGCGTCGGCCAACCACACAGGACGGCTGTATGAGTGTATGCCCGCCTCCGGCACCTGCACTCCCATTTACCCATTCAGTGAGTGACCGGGACTCCGCCTCCGTGCCCCACGCGGGCCCCGCCCTTCCCAGCTCTCCCCTCTCCCTTGGCTGAAGGCCTGTCTGTGGGTTCTCTCAGCGCCCCCCGAAGCCGTGAACATGTCCCTGGGCCTGTCCCTGGCGGCCTCCCCCAACCATTCCCAGCTGCTGGTGAGTGGCCCTGGGCGACATGAGGGATGGGACACAGGGGCTGGGGGAACAGGGCCATGGAGAGTGGACCCCAGTGCTCACAGTTCTGTCTCAGGCCTGTGGCCCAACCGTGCATAGAGCCTGCGGGGAGAACGTGTACGCCCAAGGTTTCTGTGTGCTGCTGGATGCCCACGCACAGCCCATCGGGACCGTGCCAGCTGCCCTGCCTGGTAGGTCCTTACAGCCTGCGGTTCCCCATGTCAACATTCGCTGGCCCTGAGGGGTGGGTGGAGCGTGCAGCCTGCCTCTCAGCCCTCTGTGCCTAGGCTCCCCTCCTGAGTGACTAAGGCAGCATTAGCAGCCCCCACAGGGGTGAGGGAAGCTTCTGGCCTGCAGGGAGGGCAGCTCAGGGCAGGAGCTGCCAGTGGGCAGGGGATGTGAGTTCTGCAGGTGGCAGAGGGTCCTCCAGTGCGGGCAGCAGGTGAGTTTCAGAGGGGTGGGGCCTCGGAGGTGAGATCTGCGGTGAGAAACACACATCTGGGAGGAAGGCAATTCTTCTGGATGCTTCCTTGCTGAGCTCCAGGGACCCCCAGACCCACTGCTCCCCTCTAAGGCATGCCAGCATGGGGCAGTGGGAAGTGTAAGGGAAGAGAAGGGGCCTGGGGACAGCACAGGGGCTTTCTCTGAGCGTCAGTCTGCAGAATGGTGATGCCCATGTTAAAGTTTTCTGTGGCCTGGTGAGCAAGGGGTTTCATTGGCTGGGCTCCAGTTTCCTCTTTGGGAAGAGGAGGGCTAATAACTGGAATGGTTATACAGAGGGTAGGGTTTCATGAATGTAAAGTGCCTGGCCTGAATGTATGTCACAGCTGTTGTCACCTGTCTTCCTGTTGAGGGCTGTGTTGGGACCAGGCAAAGAACAGTGTGTTAACCCAGAGAGGCCGTGGTGTCAGGCTTGGTGGCTTTTTTTTTTTTTAAGATTTATTTATTTATTTTTATTTGAAAGTCAGAGTTACACATAGAGAGGAGAGGCAGAGGAAGAGAGAGAGGTCTTCCACCTGCTGGTTCACTCTCCAATTGGCCACAAAGGCCGGAGCTGCACCGATCCGAAGCCAGGAGCCAGGAGCTTCTTCTGCGTCTCCCATGTAGGTGCAGGGGCCCAAGGATTTGGGCCATCCTCTACTGATATCCCAGGCCATAGCAGAGAGTTGGATCAGAAGTGGAACGGTGCCGGCACACCGGGTTCTAGTCCCGGTCGGGGCGCTGGATTCTGTCCCGGTTGCCCCTCTTCCAGGTCAGCTCTCTGCTGTGGCCCAGGAGTACAGTGGAGGATGGCCCAAGTGCTTGGACCCTGCACTCCATGGGAGACCAGGAGAAGCACCTGGTTCCTGCCTTCGGATCAGTGCAGTGTGCCGGCTGCAGCACACCGGCCGCGGCGGCCATTGGAGGGTGAACCAACGGTAAAGGAAGACCTTTCTCTCTGTCTCTCACTGTCCACTCTGCCTATAAAAAAAAAAAAAAAGAAGTGGAGCAGGCGGGTCTCGAACCTGCGCTCATATGGGATGCTGGTGCTTCAGGCCAGGGTATTAACCCGCTGCGCCACAGCACCGGCCCTAAGATCTCTCTTTTTTTAAATAATTATTGTATTTATTTGAAAGACAGTTAGAGAAGGCTGGAGCCGTGGCTCACTAGGCTAATCCTCCGCCTTGCGGTGCCGGCACACTGGGTTCTAGTCCCGGTCGGGGCACCAATCCTGTCCTGGTTGCCCCTCTTCCAGGCCAGCTCTCTGCTGTGGCCAGGGAGTGCAGTGGAGGATGGCCCAAGTGCTTGGGCCCTGCACCCCATGGGAGACCAGGAGAAGCACCTGGCTCCTGCCATCGGATCAGCACGGTGCGCTGGCTGCGGCGGCCATTGGAGGGTGAACCAACGGCAAAGGAAGACCTTTCTCTCCGTCTCTCTCTCTCTCTCACTGTCCACTCTGCCTGTCAAAAATTAAAAAAATAAATAAATAAATAAATAAATAAATAAAAATAAATAATAAAAAAAAGAAAGACAGTTACAGAGATATCAAGCCAGAGAGAGAGAGAGAGAGAGAGGCCCTCCATTCTGCTAGTTCACTCCCCAATGGCCAGAGCTGAGTTGAACCAGAGCCAAGAGCCAGGAGCTTCTTCTCCCACATGGGTGCAGGGGCCCAAGGACTTGGGCCATCTTCTACTGCTTTCCCAGGCCACAGCAGAGAGCTGGATCAGAAGAGGAGCAGCTGGGACTTGAACCAGTGCCCATATGGGATGCTGGCACCGCAGGCTGGGGCTTTAACTCACTGCACCATAGTGCAGCCCCAACACCCAGAGATCTTAAGTGACTTGCTTGCATTCCCCAGCTAGCAAGGGGCAGAGCTGGGATTATAGCCCAGGTGCCTTGGTGTGGGAGGCTCCCTGAGTAGGGGTTAATGGTTTAATAAATATTTGTTGACAGAATGAATGGGGAGCCCTGTCCTCACTTCCTCCTCCCCCTTCCCAGGCCTCATGGAGGAGAGGGGAAGGAGCTGGCTGGGGCGAGCTCCTCTGTGAGGGGCTGGAAGCTGGATGGGGAGGCCAAACATGGGCTGAGACTGTGGATCAGGGAGGGTTTCTGGGGCTCTCTGAGACGGCTGGGACCCGCAGGTGTGTCCCTGATTCCTGCCTCCCTGCCTCCCTGTAGAGTGTCCAGATCAAGAGATGGACATTGTCTTCCTGATTGACGGCTCTGGCAGCATTAGCTCAAATGACTTCAGCAAGATGAAGGACTTTGTCAGAGCTGTGATGGACCAGTTCAAGGACACCAACACCCAGGTGAAGACTGGGCACCGAGCCCTGGGGGACGGGGGCGGGGGGCATATCTGGGAGGAGGCCGCTGCTGGGGGTGGGGGTCCATGGAGCTGTGTCCTGATGAGGTTGGGTAGGGACCAGGGTCAAGGTAGGGCCCAGTGCAGGGCCGACCCCAGCCCTGGCCTGGGAGGTTCCCCCGTAGACGCAGTGTGAATCCATGCTATTCAAAATGCTGGAAGGATCTCAGCTAATTTTGCTGTGAAATTTGTCCTAAGGCAACTCAGCCACACAGGTGAAGGTTTGTTGTTTTCCACGTAACTTGTGATTTCTTTGTCTTCTTATTTTATTTCCCAGAAACTAGTGTGTATGTATTTATGAGGGAACTTCAATGTAATCATGTAAAATGTAATTGAAAGTTCAATTATTTTTGGTGCATAAAATTTGAAATTTGTGCACAGAAGAGGTCTTCAGTGGCCAGCACTCTGGCGTAGGGGGTAGAGCCACCGCCTGCAGTGCTGGCATCCCCTACGGGTGCTGGTTCGAGTCCTAGCTGCTCCACTTCCGATCCAGCTCTCTGCTATGGGCCCAAGGACTTGGACTATCCTCTACTGTTTTCCCAGGCCATAGCAGAGAGCTGGATTGGAAGTGCAGGAGCTGGGACCCAAACTGGTGCCTGTATGGGATGCCGGCACTGCAGGCGATGGCTTTACCTGCTATGGCACAGCGCGGCCACTACACGAGTGTTTTGAAGTTCCCTCATAAATTCATGTATGTGAGAAATTCTTGAAGGTTATTCTTTGTAAATGATGAGAGGAGCATGATTTTGTTTTGGTTTTCACTTTTCTTTCTGTATTTTTGGGCCAGTCCATTTTTTAAGGATCTATTTGATTTATTTGAAAGGCAGAGTGAGAGAGAGAGAGAGAGAGAGAGAGAGAGAGAAATCTTCCATCTGCTAGTTCACTCCTCAAACGGCTGCAACAATCGGGGCTGGGCCAGGCTGAAGCCAGGAGCCTAGAACTCCATCCAGGTCCCTGGTGTGGGTGCAGGGACCCAAGCTCTTGAGCCATCATCTGCTGCTTTTCCAGGCACATTAGTAGGGACTGGATCAGAAGTGGGGAGCAGCTGGGACTGGAACCGGCACTGTGGTATGAGATGCCTGACCACAGGTCCTACCCCCTGACTGGTCCATTTTCCCATGTGGGTTTCAGCACATTATTTGTAGGGACTGAGAACATAGGGGAAATGATTTGTAAGTCCTCAGTGATCCCGGAATAACCAGTGTGCTAAAGGTAGTGACCGCCGTCAGAGCCCTGAGCCCCAACGCCTCCCCCCCAGCCCTCAGAAGTTCTCACTGATGCAGTACTCCAACCTGCAGTGCTCACTGACGCGGTACTCCAACCCGTAGTTCTCACTGATGCAGTACTCCAACCTGCAGTTCTCACTGACGCAGTACTCCAACCTGCAGTTCTCACTGATGCAGTACTCCAACCTGCAGTTCTCTGACGCAGTACTCCAACCTGTAGTTCTCACTGATGCAGTACTCCAACCTGTAGTTCTCACTGATGCCGTACTCCAACCTGCAGTTCTCTGATGCCGTACTCCAACCTGCAGTTCTCTGATGCCGTACTCCAACCTGCAGTTCTCTGATGCAGTACTCCAACCTGCAGTTCTCTGATGCAGTACTCCAACCTGCAGTGCTCGCTGACGCAGTACTCCAACCTGTAGTTCTCACTGATGCCGTACTCCAACCTGCAGTTCTCTGATGCCGTACTCCAACCTGCAGTTCTCGCTGATGCCGTACTCCAACCTGCAGTTCTCACTGATGCAGTACTCCAACCTGCAGTGCTCGCTGACGCAGTACTCCAACCCGTAGTTCTCACTGATGCAGTACTCCAACCTGCAGTTCTGATGCAGTACTCCAACCTGCAGTTCTCGCTGATGCAGTACTGCAACCTGCAGTTCTCTGATGCAGTACTCCAACCTGCAGTGCTCGCTGACGCAGTACTCCAACCTGTAGTTCTCACTGATGCCGTACTCCAACCTGCAGTTCTCGCTGATGCAGTACTCCAACCTGTAGTTCTCACTGATGCCGTACTCCAACCTGCAGTTCTGATGCAGTACTCCAACCTGCAGTGCTTGCTGATGCAGTACTTCAACCCGTAGTTTTCACTGATGCAATACTCCAACCTGTAGTTCTCGCTGACGCAGTACTCCAACCTGTAGTTCTCACTGACACAGTACTCCAACCTGCAGTTCTCACTGACGCAGTACTCCAACCCATAGTTCTTGCTGATGCAGTACTCCAACCTGCAGTTCTCGCTGACGCAGTACTCCAACCTGTAGTTCTCACTGATGCCGTACTCCAACCTGCAGTTCTGATGCAGTACTCCAACCTGCAGTTCTCGCTGATGCAGTACTCCAACCTGTAGTTCTCACTGATGCAGTACTCCAACCCATAGTTCTTGCTGATGCAGTACTCCAACCTGTAGTTCTCACTGATGCCGTACTCCAACCTGCAGTTCTCACTGACGCAGTACTCCAACCCATAGTTCTTGCTGATGCAGTACTCCAACCTGCAGTTCTCTGATGCAGTACTCCAACCTGCAGTTCTCGCTGATGCAATACTCCAATTTGCTGGTGACACACTTCACCTTCAGCAGCTTCCGGAACAGCTCCAATCCTCAGGGCCTAGTGGAGCCCATCGTGCAGCTGACAGGCCTCACGTTCACGGCCACGGGGATCCTGAAAGTGGTGTAAGTGTACCCTTCTCCCCCCATCCTGTGCTCTCTGTGGCTGTCTCGCAGGGGTCCCCGCAGCCCTTTCCAGAGGCTGGTGGGGGGGCTCTGGATGTGGGGGCTGCAGAAGGGAGTGGGCCGATGGCAGGCAGGGCCTTCCCCCCAGGGTGTTCCCCTGGCCCCTTTGCACTGGGTCCCCCTGATGTGGGACTGGAGTTCCCACAGTCAGGCCCTTAGGAGCCCAGTGGGGCAGCGGGAGGGGTGGGCTTTAGCCCAGACACGTCGCAGTTCCCCTCCTGGCTCCTGCAGGCCACGTGACTCACCCTGGGAATGCTGGCTCTCAGGATCAAAGTGGGGATCAACTCACACTTGCTGTTAGGATTCAGTGAGCACTGGGTGTGAGCTGCTTGGCCAAGGTGCACAGATGGTGCAGGCACCTGGCTGAGGTTCTCCTGAGAGAACGATGACACAGAGCCTCTCTCCTCCTGGGCACAGACTCGGGAATCAGTGCAAGGCTCTTTTTGGGGCCTCTGTCCCACTCCCCTCCCTCCAGCCCCCTTGCTCATCATGCACACCCTGGGTACTCACTGTGAGCCTGTCTAGTACAGAGCTCACCACCACACAGACCCTGCTTTGTGTGTGTGTGTGTGTGACCACAGAAGAAGATGTGGTTCTCATGGGAAGGAGCCGGGTGGAAGTCCTGGGATCCTTGGCTGTGGCCATAACATCCCAGGCAGAAGATGCCCCCGCCAAATGTACCCTCTTCCCTCTGAAGACACTGCCCTGTAGGACTGGGCAACCAAGAGGGAGGCAGCCTCTGTCTCACACAGGGGGCATCCCTCTCCAGAGCCCCCCCTTCAAGATTCTCCCTGTGCTGGGGTCAGGGAGGCAGGGGTGACAGTGTGGTCCCAACCCAGGCCCTGCTTACCATCTCCCAGAATGTACTGCACCTCCCAGAATGCACTGTGTCTCCCGCAGCCTTCCCACTCCCCAGGGCCAAGCCCCTCTCAGCCACGGTGCTACTTGCTTCTCCCTCCCTCCCTCCCCACCTCCCACTGTTCTTTCTTCTTACAGAAGATTCATTTCAAAAAAGACAAAATGGCAATAACATTAAGGGCTTTAGTTTAAAGGCAGTGTCACCTGCAGTCCCTCTAGTTAGGCCAGTCACAGTATTTTAGCACCAAGACTGGACAGGTGCACCTGACCCAGTGACCCCCCTCCCCGCCCCGCTCAGCTCAGGGCCACGTCCAGCCTTGTCTTTGTGCAGACCTGTTTCACGAGTTCACCAGCAGGCTGCGGACTGTTTCCTCCTGCTTTGTCTTCAAATCAGCCCTGTAACAGGGAATTTCAGAAAGCAAAGGAACGTGTATTGTGAAAGAACTATGGGTGGATATTCAGTTTTTCTTTTTTTAGAATGAAAAGATACATTTATTTTGAAATCCATGCATAGCTTTGTTTGTGGTTTTTTATTTCATAAATACAAAGTGCAACTTTTGTATTGTTGTGGCTCCCCCCCCCCAACCTCCCTCCCTCCTGGGATATTAAGTTTTATTTTAAATATTTATGTGAAAGACAGAGTTACAGAGAGAGGTAGAGACAGAGAGGTCGGTCTTCCATCCGCTGGTTCACTCCCCCAATTGGCTGCAATGATCGGAGCTGCGCCAATCAGAATCCAGGAGCCAGGAGCTTCTTCCGGGTCTCCCACATGGGTGCAGGGGCCCAAGGACTTGGGCCATCTACTGCTTTCCCAGGCCATAGCAGAGAGCTGGATCGAAAGTGGAGCAGCCAGGACTTGAACCGGCGCCCATATGGGATTCCAGTGCTAAAGGCCAGATCTTTAACCCACTGCGCCACAATGCCGGCCCCGGATATTAAGTTTTTTGGCACCCAAATAAACCTCTCTGTTTATCCCATCTTTCCATGAACTTTTTGAAGCACCCTGGGGAAGAACCTCTTCTGTTTGTCCACAGTTTGCTGTTTTCCTTTCACGTGGCTGTGCACTCTTCAGCCGAGGGGCTGCAGCAAGGTCTGCTAATGTGGACATTTAGGTTGTGTCCAGGATAATACTTGGCGTGTGGGTGTTTTCCTCCCGTCCGTCTTGCAAGGAGAGGATCGAGGCTCGAGACGGTTGGCACCTGCCCAAAGCGTGTCTGACCCCCAGCTTCTCCCCTGAACCTGCTCTTCCCAAGAACGTAGCTCAGCAGTGGGCAGAAGTTCAAGGACCAAGGCGCTGAGTGCCTTGATCGTGACTGTTACCTGCACGGCATTCAGCAAGGGCTGAGCCGTTTTCTCAACGCTCCTGGGTGGAGTCTGAGGGTCCGGGCCTCCCCGGCCTCTCCCGTGTGTGGCACAGAGGAAATCTTTGCAGAAGCAATGGGTGGTGTCACTTGCTCGTCTTCCCCGACAGCACAGAGCTGTTTCAAACCAAGAACGGGGCCCGCGAAAGTGCCAAGAAGATCCTCATCGTCATCACGGATGGGCAGAAGTACAAAGACCCCCTGCACTACAGCACTGTCATCCCGCAGGCCGAGCAGGCGGGCATCATCCGCTACGCCATCGGGGTACGGCTCCTCTGCCGAGGCCCCTCCCCGCACTGTTCCCGCCCCTCCGCCAGGCCCCTCCTCCTCAGCGGGCCTCTCTGCTCAGGTGGGGGACGCGTTCCAGAAACCCACAGCCAGGCAGGAGCTGGACACCATCGCCTCCGAGCCGCCGGACGCCCACGTGTTCCAGGTGGACAATTTCTCAGCGCTCAGCAGCATCCAAAAGCAGCTATACGATAGGATCTTTGCCGTCGAGGGTAAATTGGGGGGCACGTTGGGGACTTGGCCCTGCCCCGACTGTCCCCTGCAGCCTTGATGATCTTGTTCCACTCACCCAAATTTGCTCCCCACAACCCAGGCCCAGACCAGGTCCTCCTCCCTCTGCTCTGAGCCCTCAGGGTCTCAGGGCTCTCACCGACCCCGAGCGACCCTGTTCCCCTCCCCAGGAACCCTGTCGTCGGCAAGCACCTCCTTCCAGCATGAGATGTCCCAAGAGGGCTTCAGCTCACTTCTCACCACGGTGAGCGGAATGGGCACTTGGGTGCCAAGGCTAAGCCAGCCCTGGGCAGGGAGCTGGGCCCAGAAATACACAAAAAGAGAATTTGTCTTCAAGTTCAGTGTGGGAAGGAGACATGCAGGAGGTGTGTGAGGGCCCAGAACTCGGGGAAGGAGACTGTACCAGCATAAGGCAGGCTGAGTGAGGGGCAAATCCAGGGACGGGCTGCTTCAGGGAGGGAGAGAGGCCAGTGCACAGGTTCCCTAAGGGGACTGTGCTGGAGAGAGTAGGACCAGCAGGGCTGGGACCAGCCAGGGGCAGCCTGGAAGGAGAAGGACCAGACCCAGGGAGGGACCTGACTGACCGCAGGTGTGTGTGGATCCGTGGGAGGCTGCAGAATGAAACCGGGCTGGGTCCTTGGGGTTCAGGGTGCACTTGTGCCTGCGTTTGTGTGCACAATCAGTTATACCACCTGGATTGTGAACAGTGCCCAGCCAAATCCCCCCCTCTCCCCGAGAGCACACACCCCTCACAGGAGGGCTTTGAGGTGGATCCTTCCAGAGAGAAGAGCCGAGTCCCTGGCAGAGGGCAGGGGCCAGGGGCCAGGCGCCCAGGCCACAGACTTGGTGTGCTGCAGAGCGGAGGGCCCACCATGGGGTTTTGGGAGGGTCCTAGGCGCCAGCTTGAGGGGCTTGGCTGTGCTTTCCCAGCAGGTGCACCGGGTCACACAGTGGGCAGTGGAGAGCGGGCGGAGGGGGGGGGGCGGCAGGAGGGCAGGGCTGAGCCAGTGGTGGCAGAGGGGATGGACTTGGAGACAAGAGTCATGTGCGGCCTGGGGAAGACAGAGAAGAAACCCCAGGTGAGCAGTGGGTTGGGGCGGGTGCTGCTTTGGCTCAGGCTGGCTTCCGCCCAGGCCCGCTCAGCATCGGAATCCTCCCTCCCAGGAAGGACCGGTGCTGGGGGCTGTGGGCAGCTTTGATTGGTCCGGGGGTGCTTTTCTGTACCCCCCGGGCGGGAGCCCCACCTTCATCAACATGTCTCAGCAGAACGTGGACATGAGGGACTCCTACCTGGGTGAGGAAGAAGCGGGGGTGGGGACAGGTGGGAGCTGAGCCCTGGGGTGGGGCGGGGCCAGGCCAGGGAGGGGAGAGGAGAGGAGGGGAGAAGAGGGGAGGGAAGAGAGGGGAGGGGAGGGCAGCCCCGTGCTGAGCCCTGCTTCCTCAGGCTACTCCAGCCAGCTGGTGCTTTGGAAGGGGGTGCAGAGCCTGGTCCTGGGGGCGCCTCGCTATGAGCACACGGGGAAGGTCGTCCTCTTCACCCAGACGTCCACGCACTGGGAGCCGAGAGCCGAAGTCACAGGGACCCAGGTGGGTGTAGATGCAGCCAGAGTGGACCAGGGGTGGAGAGGGAGAAGGCGAGGGGCGGAGGGTGCCTTGGCAGGGGGTGGGGGATGCCTGTGGCAGGGGCAGGTGGATGACCACAGCCTTTGCCCTCCAGATCGGCTCCTACTTCGGGAGCTCCCTCTGCTCCGTGGACGTGGACGGAGACGGCAGCACCGACCTGGTCCTCATCGGGGCCCCCCACTACTACGAGCAGACGCGAGGGGGCCGGGTGTCCGTGTGCCCCTTGCCCCGGGGGGTGAGTGGCTGATGGACCCGGGGCTGGGTGGGGCTGGGTGTGGGGCGGAGGGGTTGTCTGGGTGCAGTCTTAATGTTGGTTTTCTTCAGCAGTGGGCTCCGTGGCGATGTGAGCGTGTTCTCCGCGGGGAGCAGGGCCACCCCTGGGGCCGCTTTGGGGCGGCTCTGACCGTGCTAGGGGACGTGAACGGGGACCAGCTGGCAGATGTGGCCATCGGGGCCCCAGGGGAGCAGGAGAACCGGGGCGCTGTCTACCTGTTTCATGGAGCCCCGGGGCTGGACATGAGCCCCACCCACAGCCAGGTGAGGCCCGGGGCCTCAGCCTCTCCTTCCCTCTCCTTTCTATTTCTTGGGCTCAGTGAACGCAGCCTCCTGTCACTGACCTTGGCAGCTGCCATCCCTCCTCCTTCCTGTGTTTTATTCCTTGAACTTCAGCAGGCCTGGGTAAGTGCTGGTCTCTCCTTTGCTTCCAAACAGCCTTGGCTACATTGTGGCAGCTTAATGGGCAAGAGAGAGGCATGGAACTAAGAACCCAGGTCACAGCCAGGGCCTGGCCAGCCCTCCTGGGCTGTGTGGCCTCAGGCAGGGGGCTGACTTGGCCTCTTTTTATGACCGATGAGGTTCTTACACAGACAGTTTGGGGAGGGCACCAAGCTCTGTGCTCTTGGATAATTTTTTTTAAAGATTTATTTTTATTTATTTGAAAGGCAGAGTTATACAGAGAGAGGAGAGGCAGAGAGAGAGAGAGAGAGAGAGAGAGAGAGAGAGACAGGTCTTCCATCTGCTGGTTCATCCTCAATCGGTTGCAACGGCCGGAGCTGCGCTGATCCGAAGCCAGGAGCTTCTTCCGGGTCTCCCACGTGGGTGCAGGGGCCCAAGGACTTGGGTCATCTTCCACTGCTTTCCCAGGTCATAGCAGAGAGTTGGATCAGAAGTGGAGCAGCCGGGTCTCGAACTGGTGCCCATATGGGATGCTGGCACTGCAGGCCAGGGCATTAACCTGCTGCGCCACAGCGTTGGCCCTGCTCACGGAGTTATTTATTAGTAACCCCAGCAGGTGGTAAATAAATGAGCCTTCACCCCTGTACTGTTCTGTTTTTTATTCCATCGTTCATCTGCTCCCTCTGCAGATCCGCTCCCACTCGGGTCTCCGTTCTGCAGCCTGTCCCATCATCTCCCCTTGATTTTTCCCTTCTTTTCCTCCCTGGCCAGCGCATCGCAGGCACCCAGCTCTCCCCCAGGCTCCAGTACTTCGGGCAGACGCTCAGCGGGGGTCAGGACCTCACCCAGGATGGCCTGGTGGACCTGGCTGTAGGGGCCCAAGGACAGGTGCTGCTGCTCAGGTGAGAAGGCCTTCCTCTCCCCCTGTTCCTTTGCCCACTGTGTGTCCCACCCACCGGTGCTGCCCTCCCTGCCCTGGTTCTCATCCCATCCTTAGCTCCCCGCTTTTGCCCCTTAAGGAGTCGGCCAGTGCTGAAGGTGGGCGTGGCCATGAGATTCAGCCCGGAGGAGGTGGCCAAGGCTGTGTTCCAGCACTGCAGAGAGGCACCCGGTGCCCTGGAAGCCGGGGAGGCCACTGTCTGCCTCACTGTCCACAAAACCTCTGCCGACCAGTTAGGTGAGTGTCCTCTCTGGGGAGGACCTGGCCTCCCACCCCGTTAGAGACCCCCCAGTGCGACGCCTGGGCTGGAACAGGCCCAGACCCACATCTCACCTCTGCACCTGCTCAGCGACCCTCATCAGAAACCAGGGCCCCTGCTCTCCAGTGTCACACCCGGGTCTACAGGTCCTGCCTCCAGGACCCCTCTGGAGTCCGCCAGCTTCTGTCTCCCAGGCCCTGCCTGCCTCAGGCCACTGCTTCCCCTTGCTTCCTGCACAAGGTCAGGACCCTGAGCAGTCCTGAGCACTGCACCTGCGCCCCCCCTCCCCATTCTCCATTGTTCTAAAATGCAGGTCTGGGCTTCTGCCTCAGCTGCCTGCCATCCCTCACAGCTCTTCCATGCAGTTGTAAAGACCACAGCCCTCCCTGCACTGCCCTCTGTGGCTTGGCCTCTCCTTATCCCAACCCCTTGGTATCATTCACCATCTGTAAACGCCCAGCTTCTTCCCCCCTTGTGGGCTTAGGCACTGATCCCACAGTCCTGGCTGCTCTCCACCCTTCTCTCTCTCTTTTTTTAAAGATTTATTTTATTTATTTGAAAGTCAGAGTTACACACAGAGAGAAGGAAAGGCAGAGAGAGAGAGAGAGGTCTTCCATCTACTGGTTCACTCCCTAGATGGCCACAACAGCCGGAGCTGCGCTGATCCAAAGCCAGGAGCCAGGAGCTTCCTCCAGATCTTCCCATGCGGGTTCAGGGGCCCAAAGACTTGGGCCATCTTCTACTGCTTTCCCAGGCCACAGCAGAGAGCTGGATTGGAAGTGGAACAGCAGGGACTAGAACTGGCGTCCATATGGGATGCTGGCACTGCAAGCAGCAGCTTTACCTGTTATGCCACAGCGCTGGCCCCATCCACCCTACTCTTTTTAAAAAAAAAAATATTTGAGGTGGGGGAAGAGAGGGAGGAAGGGAGGGAGGGAGGGAGGAAGGGAGAGAGAGAGACAGAGAGAGAGAGAGAAAAATAGAATGACCATTTCCATCTGCTGGTTCACTCTGTGTTAGTCTGCTTTTCAACGCTTCAACTAAAATACCATGCAGCAGCTCCTTGGGAAGGAGCAGGTTGACATTAGCTTCTAGTTTGGAGGTCAGAGGTCATGATCAGTTGTCCCCAAAGACAGGTCTTTGTCCCCAGCGTCTGGTGGACGTTGGCCATGGCCTAGTAGATGTCCAGGGACCACTACACGATGAGCTGAGAAGCAATAGAGCTGCTGGGCCAAACTCTGCCTAAACAAACAGCCCTGTTGCCATAACTACCTGCTGAGGGTGGCTCCCAATGACCTAAACTCCCCAAGTGCCCATAGCAACCCAGCCCAGGGTGAAGCGGAGAGCCAGGAACTCAATCCAGGTCTCCTGTGTGGGTGGCAGGAACCCAATTCTTGAGCTGCCTCCCAGGGTCTACATGAGCAAGAAGCGGGAATCGGAGTCTAGAGTTGGGGATCAGACCCAGGTAGTCTGCTGTGGGACAAGGGTGCCCTCACCGCTAAGCCAGTTTATCCAGATCCTGCTCATCCTCCTGCCTAAGCTCCAGGTCCCAGCTTGGACCTGGCCTATCTTGGACAGCACCCCCTGCCCAGGGCTGCCTTCGCATATTCTTTGCATCCACAGCCCTTCCCAGCCTGGCACTGATGGATGACTCCTGTGCCTGGCTCCTTTAAGAGGATGTGAGCTTTGCAAGGGCAGGGTTTCTGTCTTGTCTGTCTGTCTGTGTTATCCACAGTACCCCCCCCCCCAACCCAGCACCATGACCCATGACATTAAAAAGTGCTCAGCCAGTATTTAGTGCATGAACAAATCAGAGAACATTCTAGATTCTTGCTCCCTTTCTGTTTCCCACGGCTCTTCCCCTTCAGGTGATGTCCAGAGCTCCGTCAGCTATGATCTGGCACTGGACCCAGGCCGCCTGGTCTCTCGGGCCATTTTTCAAGAGACCCAGAACCGGACTTTAACTCGAAGGAAGACCCTGGGGCTGGGGCATCACTGTGAAACCATGAGGCTGCTTTTGCCAGTGAGGATTTGGGGATCTGGGGAGGAGGGGAAGAGGGAGCACAGGCTGGACTCCAGTACCCCCTGCTCTGCTGAGCAAACTGGGGCTGCAGAGAGGAAACTGAGGCCTGGGAGGTGAGCTCCACGGCTTGGGTGGCTTGGGTGAGCCCCCCATGGACGGAGAAGTCCTGGCGAAGGAGGGGGTGGGCGAGGGGCAGGCCAGCGGCTCCTGAAAAGCCCAGTCTCCCCCAGGACTGCGTGGAGGACGTGGTGAACCCCATCATCCTGCGCCTCAACTTCTCCCTGGAGGGACAGCCGATCCCCTCGTCCCAGAATCTGCGCCCTGTGCTGGCCGCGGGCTCGCAGGACCACTTCACTGCCTCCGTGAGTCTTGCCGGCAGCTCCCAGGGAGGTGCTCGCTGGCCCCCGTGTCTCCGTGCGCTTCAGAACCCGCAGCAGCCCCCCATTGCCTCCCGACCACATCAAGTCCAGAATGCCTCCCCCAGGCTCCCGAAGCCCTGCCCCCACTGGGACCCTACTCAGATCCTGACGGGCTCCCTACTTTGCCCTGACATCCATTCTTCCAGTTCCCACTCTGCTGATCCTGCTGGCTTTTCTCATCCCTATTGTGTGCCTTTGTTGGCATTGTATCTCGCTTGGGAACACCTCCTTCTCCCTACCCCTAGGATGGTCTCAAGTCCCCCAAAGCCATAACTCATCCCCCTGTGTTTTGAGAGCCACACTCAGCAGCTTCCACTTCTCCGCCCCATTTTAAGTCTTGGTGCTCCTGGGCCACCGACCACACTCCTGGAGTCCTAGCCATCTGTCTCTGCATGTGTGGCCTCTGGAGACTCTAGGTGCCCTGTGCACAGGAACCTGTAGCTTCCAGCTTTCCTAACCATGACACCCCAGAGTATGTCCACTGTCGCACTCAGTAACACTTGCCGAATGACTGCTACAGTGAGTTGGGTTTGACTCACTCAGCTGACCCTCCTTGGAGACAAGCATCTTGTCTCCCCTGTCTGTCTCAACCCCAAGCTCCTCCTCCCCTCCTCGCCAGCGTCCAGCAGAGGCCCAGGGACAGTCATTGCTGTGTTTCTCCTGTGAGGGCTGCGGGAAGGTGAGGACCGAGGTGGGAACAGAAGGTACTGTTTTGCTGCAGCTCCCCTTTGAGAAGAACTGCGGACAAGATCGCCTGTGTGAGGGGGACCTGAGCGTCAGCTTCAGCTTCTCGGGGTGAGCTCCCCCGTTCCTGTCAGACACCCAGGCTTCTGTATTTCCCATCACCACGGGGTTGATGCATACCCATTCTTCCCTCGCTTGTCTCTCACAGCAGTGACTGTGACTGACAGGTGAGCAGCCCATGGCTCAAGAGCTCCCGTAATCCTACTCCTGCCTTTGGTCCAATGCCAGCCCCTTTCTAGTGGAAATTCCAAGACTTTCCTCTCTCTTCAGCTTGAATACCCTGCTGGTGGGGCTCTCCCTGGAGCTCACAGTGACAGTGACCGTGCGCAATGAGGGCGAGGACTCCTATGGGACCACCATCACCCTCTACTACCCAGCAGGGCTATCCTACAGGCGGGTGTCGGGCCAGGTAAACAGCGCCCAAGGGCTAAGGTGGCTGGGGCCCCTCCCCTGCCTGTAACCCCAGGGTTACAAAGCGTTTCTAAAATCCTTCTATGATGCTACAAGGGGTCCTTGAAGTTCTAGGAAATGTGTACTATGTAAAACCCATGCATGGATTTAAAAAATGTTGCACCAAAATAAGCTTATCTTTTAACTGCATTTTCCATGAACTTTTGAAGTCCCTTTTCATATAAACACACACATGCACACGTACTACACACATGGGGTGGGGGAGAGAGACAGAGACAGAGAGAGGCAAAGCACATGTAGTTTCCTGAATAATATCAAGCAAGTGGGCAGTGCCTGAGTTTGCGTTCTGGCCTCACTTCTCATTCCAGCTTCCTGATAAAGCATTCCCTGGAAGGCAGAAGGTGATGGCTTAAGTGTTTGGGTCCCTGGCACCCATGTGGGGACCCTTGGTTGAGTTCCCATCTTCTGGCTGTTGTGGGCATTGGAGGAGTGAACCAGTGGGTGGAAGATCTCTCTCTCTCTCTTCCTCTCTCTCTCTCTCTCTCTCTGCCTTTCAAATACATAATTAAAAAGAACAGTAACTTCATTTTTAAAAACAGCAAGCAGGCATCTGTGCCGTTAGCATCCAGATCTAGACATTAACCCCTGTGGCAGCCCAGAAGCTCCCTCCCTGTGTGTCTCTGCCCATGGTAATCCTACCCTCTCCCACAAAGTAACCTCTGTTCTTTCTTTGTGATCCTCATTCCCTTTGTATTTCTTTAAAACTCTGCCACCCCCACGTGTGTCCTAAAGAACTCCATCCAGGCTGGCCAGTATGTGAGCTGGGCCTGAAGGGAAACATTTTTTTTTTTAATTTTTTTTTTACTTATTTGACAGGTAGAGTCAGACAGTGAGAGAGAGAGAGAGAGAAATGTCTTCCTTCCGTTGGTTCACCACCCAAATGGCTGCCACTGCCGGTGCTGCACCGATCCGAAGCCAGGAGCCAGGTGCTTCTTCCTGGTCTCCCACACGGGTGCAAGCACCCAAGCACCTGGGCCATCCTCCACTGCCCTCCCGGGCCACAGCAGAGAGCTGGACTGGAAGAGGGGCAGCCGGGACAGAATCCGGCGCCCATATGGGATGCCGGCGCCACAGGCGGAGGATTAACCAAGTGAGACATGGCGCCAGCCCCAGGGAAACATGTTGTATGCACCCTTGGCCCAGCCTCATTCCCTCTACGTTATGCTTCTGAGGGTCACCGATGTTGTTGCAAGGGGCTGGTGAACATCTTCCTTGTTGCACAGAATCTCTTTGTATGATTACACCGCTGTGGTCTGTGCATTCTACAGCTGATGGCTGTCTGACTCACGTCCTGATTTGTCCCATGACATTCATGAGTATGTATCCTGGTGCACCCATGCATAATATTTTGGAAGGTGTCCCCTGTGCATGGAAGTGCCTGGTCACTTGGGATGTGTTATGTTCAAGTTTAATAAGTACAGTTTTCTCCCTATTTATTTACACTTCCACTAGCAGCATGGGAGAGCTCCTGTAGATTTTAATTTACCCTAACTCTTGGCATTGTCAGACTTTAATTTTTGTAAATCTGGTAGGTGGATAATAGTATCTCCTTGAGTTTTTCAAAATATACTTATGTTTTAATTCCATTTTCTGTGAACTTTTATTTTTATTTATTTGAAAGGCAGAGAAGGGGGGGAGAGAAAGAGATCCCCAAATGCCCACAGCAACTGGAGGCCAAAGCCAGTCTGGAGCCCAGGAGCCCAGAACTCAATCCAAGTGTTGCACGTGGGTGACAGGAACTTGGCCACCTGTTGCCTCCTAGGGTGCACATTAGCAGGAAGCTGGAATCTGAAACAGAGCTGGGACTTTAACCCAGGGACCCTGATACAGTATGTGGGTGTTTCAAGTGGCCTTTTTTTTTTTTTTTTAAAAAAAAAAAAAGGTTGATTTCATTTATTTGAAAGGCAGAGTTACAGAGAGAGAGGGAAAGACAGAGATCTTCCATTCACTGCTTCACTCCCCAAATGGCCACAACTGTTGGGACTGATCCAGACTGAAGTGAGGAGCCAGGAGCTTCTTACAGGTCTCCCATGTGAGTGCAAGGACCCAAGCACTTGGGCCACCTTCCGCTGCTTTCCCAGGTGCATTAGCAGGGAGCTGGATCAGAATTGGAGCAGCCGGGACTTGACCGGTGCCCACATGGGATGCTGGCATTGCAGGTGATGGCTTAACCTGCTCCACCATAACACCAGCCCCTCAACTAGCATCTTTGCCACTGCCCCAAACATCCATAATTCCTTGTGGTTTTAAGTTGTATTTTTCTAATAACATTGAGCAACTTTTCCTATTTTTCTTGGTCATTCAGATATTTCCTTTGGGGAAGTGTATGTCCATATCTTTTCCATATCTTTTTTTCCATTTTTCAATTGGAAGGCCTATATTTTTCTGAGTTCTTTACATATTCCAGTTACTAGTCCTGTACCAGTCCTGCTGCTTGTCTTTTCCATCTCTTTATAATAAGCAGAATTTTTAAAAAAGATTTATTTATTTACTTGAAAGTCAGAGTTACCCAGAAAGAGAAGGAGAGGCAGAAAGAGAGAGAGAGAGGTCTTCCATCTGCTGGTTTACTTCCAAGAAGGCTGCAATGGCTGGAGCTACACTGATCTGAAGCCAGGAGCCAGGAGCTTCTTCTGGGTCTCTCACATGGGTGCAGGGGCCCAAGCACTTGGGCCATCTTCTACTGCTTTCCCAGGCCATAGCAGAGAGCTGGATTGGAAGTGGAGCAGCCGGTGCCCATATGGGATGCTGGCACTACAGGCAGCAGCTTTACCCACAATACCACAGCGCTGGCCCCAATAAACAGAATGTTTTAACTTGATTGTGTTGTGGGCATCTGGGGAGTGAACCAGCAGATAGAAGAGTTCTCTTTCTCCGATACCTTGCCACCCCATCTCTCTGCCTGCCTTTCAAATAAATAAAAACAAATATATGAAGAAGCACTTCCTTAGCCCAAGGCAACTAAAAGTGCTCTGTGTTATCTTCTAATAGTTTTATTGTTTGCTTTTTCACCTTTAATCCTGTTGGCATTTATTTTAATATATGGTGTGAGGTAGGGCTCTAACTTCTTTTTCTTTAGCTCCCTGTCCCCCTATACACAGTAGGGGTCCGAGTCCCCAGCGCTATTTATGGAGATGTCTGTCTGTTCCCCACTGCTCCGCAGGCCGCCACTGCTGCGTGTCAGGCCCACACATGCATGTGGGGGACATTCTCTGCTTCACTCTCCTCCCCCAGACACAACCCCAGCAGCGGCCCCTGCGCCTAGCATGTGAGGCCGTGCCTACCGAGAGCGAGGGCCTGAGGAGTACCAGCTGCAGCGTCGACCACCCCATCTTCCAAGGGGGTGCTCAGGTCTGTGCCTCCCCCAGAGCCTCATCTCTGCTCTCCCTCCCCACCCCCTTCCCCATGACCTCCTCTCCCTTCCTACCATCTCCTGCAGGGCACTTTCGTAGTCACGTTCGATGTCTCCTCCAAGGCCACCCTGGGTGACAGGTTGCTCATGAGGGCCAATGCCAGCAGGTGAGCCAGGCATCCTCTGGTCTGCGGCCCCAGATGGAGATGCTCCTGAATTCCTTCCCCATTGGGCTCCCCTGTCTTTCTCCAGTGAGAATAATAAGCCTGCGAGCAACAAGACCTCCTTTGAGCTGGAGCTGCCAGTGAAATACGCTGTCTACATGATGATCACAAGGTGCTCATCCCAGCCCTGCCCTTGACCTCTCACCTCCCTGTAAGCCTGGCCTCTCCCATGGCCCAGGCTGTACTTTTTTGAAAGTTTTTTTTTATTTATTTACTTGAGAAACAGTTACAGACAGAGAGAGGGAGTGTCAGAAAGGTCTTCCATCTGCTGGTTCACTCCCCAAATGACCACAATGGCCAGAGCTGGTCCAATCCAAAGCCAGGAGCCAGGAGCTCCTTCTGAGTCTCCCACATGGGTGCAGGGGCCCAAGCGCTTGGGCCATCTTCTGCTGCTTTCCCAGGCCTTTAGCGGAGAGCTGGATTGGAAGTGGAGCAGCCGGGTCTCGAACTGGTGACCATATGGGATGCTGGTGCCGCAGGGGGGCTGCTTAACCTTCTATGCCACAGCGCCAGCCCCAGTCTGCACTGTGATGATGGATATCTAAGCTCTGCCCTCAGAGTTCCACTGTGAGAGTGCTGGGGGCAGGGGCAGCCATATATTCATTTCATAATATTAAGGCACAGCTTGCTTGAACTCTGCGGGATTGGCCTGCTCGTGGGCCACACACAGCGCATCCCCACTGTGCTCCTCTTCCTCCTCAATGCTAGCTTCCTTTCCCCTGAGGCCAGCCCTGTCCTACGTGTTCCACGCCAAGGTCCTGCAGCAAAGCCCCTGCACTGAGCACTCTGAGTCAGGCAGTTTGTCACACAAGGAAGTGGTCTGTCTCCACTCAGAGGAGAGAAAAGGTCAAGTTTCAGCAGAACCCAGAGTGGGGCCCGAGGTGTGATCCGCTGCTGGGAAGGCAGGGGCAGGGCTGCTGCCCTGGGCTCTGCAGGTGGGTCAGGGAGCTGGGGGCCCAGGAGGGACCCTCCCCCCCCCCCCACCTTCCATCTGCCAGTTCACTGTAAATGCCTGCCCCAGTTGGTGCTGGGCCAGGCTAGAGAGGGGAAAAGACAGAGACCTTTCACCTGCTGTTTCCCTCCCCAAATGACTGCAACAGCGAGGCCTGAGGCCAGGCAAAAGCTAGGAGCCAGGGACTACACCCTGATCTCTGAGATGGTGGCAGGGACACAGTACTTGGGCCATCATTTGCTGCCTTTCCATGTGCAGTAGCTTGAAATTGGAGCAGAAGCAGAGCAGCCAGGACTTGAACCCGTGCTCTGCTATGGGACACTGGCACAAGCCGCGGCTTCACTGAGATATAACGCTGGCCCCACATGTGCGCGTCTTCATCACAAGGCGAAATCCCCCATCAGCATCTCTTTTAAAGAGGGAGAAATGCAGGCAGGGCTCCAGCAAGGTTCAGTAGCTTGCCTCGGGTTACTCAGGCAGTGGGGCCTCAGACGTGGAGCCAGGTGGTCCTGCCCCAGTGCCCGTGTGTTCTGAGTCGCCAGGCAGGCTGGGAGAAGACTGCCTGGCCTGCAGGGCTTCTGGGTGCTGGGGGCTGTGCAGAGGGAAGGCTCCTCTGCTGGTCCCCTTGATTCTGCTGAGACTTGAGAGGTTCAGCTCCGAGAGGGCAGGGGTTGTGGCTTAACTGCTGACTCCAGCGCCAGCACAGAAGCACACAAAACACTGATGGAGGCCATGGATGGAGGAGTGGACCGACAGGGTGATGGATGAGGGGATGAGTGGATGGATGTGTGGGTGAGTGGATGGATGGGTGGGTGAGTTGATGGATGGGTGGGTGAGTGGATGGATGGGTGGGTGAGTGGATGGATGGGTGTATGGGTGGGTGGAAAACTAGGAGAAGGAGGGATGATGAATGGACTGACAGAGTGATGGATGAGTGGATGGGTGGATGGATGGATGGGTTGGGGAGGACCAACAGAGAGGGAGGGATGATGAGTGGACTGACAGAGTAATGGCTGAGTAGGTTGGATGGATGAAGGGAGGGAGGGAGGGGGGAAGGGAGAGAAGAGGGAAATCCTCCTGCAGCCTGGTGACCATGTGCCCTCCTGCCTCATGGTTACTTAGCCACCAGCTCTTTCCTGCACTCCCGCCATGGAGGCTCCCACTACCACGTCTCCCAGGTGGCCCAGCTATTGTCCCTGCAGGCCCCTTGCAGCCTCCCCAAGCTCAGCCCCAGGCTCACATGCACCTGCTCCAGATGCAATGTGAACCCCTTTTCCCACCGGGAGATGTTGTGATGCTGAGTAGGGTGAAGGTTCAGGTGGGACTTTAGGTGAAAATTTCCAGAGTGGGAGTAAGGACACTCTAGGCAGAACAAGAGCTTGGGCGACTTCAAAGAGGACCCAGGGCTGGCAGGGGACCAGTGCGTAATCCAGTGACAGAGGCAAAAGGCATGGAGGTGGTGGAGACCCCGTTCTGCCCCCAGGTCCTCTGCTGGGCCCCTCCGAGTCCCTGTGCCTGACCCGGGCACAGCCAGGCACAGCCTCGGGCAGGCCATCACCAGCTGGCCTCTCTGTCCAGGCACGAAGGCTCCACCAGGTTCTTCAACTTTTCCACTTCCACTGAGAAGAGCAGCAAAGAGGCCGAGCACCGTTATCGGGTGAGCGCCCGGAGAGCCCCCACGTCCACGCATCCACGGGGCGGACCGAGCAGGAAGTTGGTGGGGGAAGATGGAGAGGAGCTGAGGGCCCTCTAGCAAAGAGGTGGGCTTGGGCCGCTCCAGGGACCACCGTCACATCCTGTCTCGGTTTCCCGCAGGTGAACAACCTGAGTGTGCGGGATCTGGCCATCAGCATAGACTTCTGGGCCCCCGTGCACCTGAACGGAGCGGCTGTGTGGGACGTGGTGGTGGAGGCCCCTGCCCAGGTGCCCACCTGGCCTCGCTGGCTAGGACCCCGTCCCAGAGCCCGCACACCCTGGCAGGGGCACCGTCCACACTTGGGTGGCTGAGGATTCGCGTCTCTCTCCAGAGCCTGCCCTGTGTGCGGGAGAAGGAACCTCCGAGGACCTCTGACCTGAGCCGGGTCTCAGGGAGTCCCGTGCTGGTGAGAAAGCCCCTGAGCCCCCAGTCAGTGCGGGGGCACTGGGCTGAGGGGCAGGACCGTGTCCGGGGCTTGCTCCACACTGCCCCGCCCACACAGCCTGGGTTCTCTGCCTGGGCCCCTTCCTAAGTGAAGCCCCGGCAGCCTCACGCTCCTCTGGACTGTCCCTAGGACTGCAGCGTTGCGCACTGCCTGAGGTTCCGCTGCCACATCCCCTCCTTCGGCATCCAGGAGGAGCTCCACTTCACCCTGAAGGGCAACCTCAGCTTCGCCTGGGTCAGCCAGGTGCGGAGGCCCCAGAGGCAGCGCCCCTCCCCCACTCGTGGGCGGCACCTGCTGTGGCTGGGCCATGCTCCAGCCAGGACAGTTCTGGAACTCTGAGCGCCCCCAGAGCCAACTGGCAGGCTCTTTCCCCCCTGCAGATGCCGCAAAAGAAGGTGTCGGTGGTGAGCGAGGCCGAGATCACCTTCAACAGGACCGTGTACTCCCAGCTTCCTGGCCAGAATCGCTTTATGAGAGCCCAGGTAGGGGCTGCGTGGGAGGCCGCGGCCAGGCCCCCAGGGCTCCTGGTGCTGCCTCGCTAATGCTGGGTGGGGGTCGCCAGCGTGCAGGGAGGAGGAGGGGTGAAGGTCTCTGGGCAGGACGGTTGTCCCTGAGCTCAGGGGTCTCTGCCTGCAGCCCTTGGAGCAGGGGCAGGGGGGAGAGGAGGCGGGAGCTGGGAGGGAGTGGGGGGCAGAAGGCCTGATGCCCTGCAGGTGGAGACGGTGCTGGAGGAGTATGAGGAGCATGACCCTGTCCCCCTGGTGGCGGGCAGCTGCGTGGGCGGCCTGCTGCTGCTGGCTCTCATCTCAGCCCCGCTGTACAAGGTGAGCGCGTGGCCCTCCCTCCACACCACCTGCACCCACCAGTCTTCCCCAGACAGGCGGCAGAGCCAGCGCTCAGAGCACCGGTGCCGCAGGCCTGGCCTCATTGTTGGCTCTGTTCCTGACTCCTGTTTAAGGTCGGAGGAGTCGCTTGACCTCCCCGTGTCAGTGTGTCCCTTCTAAACACTCGCAGCACCCACAGTACAGAGCGGCTGGAGTGAGACAGCCATGGGCCTGGCACCTGCTTTCCCCCAGACACAGCGTCGCAGCCGCGGGGCACATTCGTGATCTGGCCAGAATCTCAATCCCACACAGCCCCCTTCCTTCTCCCCACTCAGCTCCTTCCTGCCCCCACCTTCGCCCCTGCCCTCTCACCCAGATTCTGTGGTTTCTTTCCCCTCCAAGCTTGGCTTCTTCAAGCGCCGGTACAAGGAGATGCTGGGTGAGAAGCCGGGAGACGCGGCCACCTTCCCCGGCGAGGACACCAGCAGCGGGGCTTCAGATTTGCCTTTGTCCCAGTGATCCCCTCTCCTGCCCATCTCCTCCCGGGGCTGGTCCTGCCTCCCGCTGTAAAGCTGTCTCCATGGGAGCAACCTCTGTATGGGTCGACTGGTCTGAGCATCCCTGGGTGCTGAGCCCGTCCCAACAGTGGAAAGGTTCTTCTATGTCTGCACCTCTGCCAGGCTGCTCCAGTGACAGACTGCTGACGCAGGAGTAAGGATGTGCACGTGTGGAAGAATGGCCACGTGGAATCAGGATGTCGGTGATGCATTTGCCTTGAATGTAAAACGCCCTAATGCAGGCACTGGGGTGCTACCGTAGGTAGAGTTGAGGGAACCCACTTATGTGTGCAGAAAAAGTTCTCTCACTTTTCTCTTGTGCCTGGGCCGGAGGTCGTCTTTGCCTGATGTTCCATGAGGAATATAAGGGGAGTGGGGCAAGGTCGTGTGCGTGCACGTGTGTGTGAGTATATGTGTGTGTGCTAGTGTACATCTGTGAATGTACATGTGTGTGCATGAACATGTGTACCTGCATATGTATGTGCTAATGTACACGTGTGAGTGTACATGTATGTGCATGCATGTGTGCACCTGTGTGTGGGAGTGTGCATGTATGTGTGTGCTAGTGTACGTGTGTGTTCGTGTGTGTACTGGCACACGTGTGCACCTGTGTGACTGTGTGTGAGTGTGCATGTATGTGGGTGTGTGTCCTGGGTCTCAGTAGTGGCTTCCGTCTGGCCAGGGGGCAGGCTGTCCTAGGAGGTGAATGAGACACAGCTCATATGCACCAGTGCCGCCCTGAATTTGGTCTCCAAAAGCCAGGAAGTCCAGGCTTCCAGAAGGAGCTGATTTCCCAGACTACCCCGAAAGACTCCTGACTACGGTTGTAGAGCGTGACTAGAATATTCCGAGCCCAGATTTAGGACCCTAGGCCGCACGCATTGGCTCAGAGGCCGCGATTGAGATGGGGTTCCCTCCAGATGGCCAGGGTTCAGAGGCTGTCACTCTGGGCTGTGCGCGTCAGGGGACAGTGGGGATGCAAGGTCTGCGACCCTGGGTTCGCTTGGACCTCGTCCCAGCTGCCTGAGCCGAGACCAGCCATTGAATCTCCCGGCACCTCAGCGAGTCTATCTTGTCCCCTCTCCCCGTTCCTGCGACAATTCCGTGTAAGGGAAAGCCCTCTGCCGCCTAGAGCCCCGAGGGGACTCCCACTTACTCACGAAGGCCACGGCCTGGAGGAGAAAGCACGTGGCGCGCAGAGGGCACTGCACCTGCGCGAGGTCCCGCCCACCCCGCCGTCCCCGCGAGCCAGACTCGGACTCGGGGCTTCTACACCTTTATTGGCCTGGGCCGCCCAGGCTCAGGGGTTCTCGTAGCCCGTGGGCAGGGCGTTGAAGCGCGGGTTGTGGAAAAGCGTGTGGTTGCCGTCCCCCCAGGAGTAGGGCTGCGGAGAGAGGGAGGGGAGCACAGGTCAGCGCCGCCCGCCTGGGGTCCCGCACCCAGTCCTGCACCCCGTCCCGCCCGGTGCCAGGGCCTCCGCCGCCTACCTTGGTGCGGATGCGCAGGTGGTGGTAGGGGATGAACTCGGGGCGCTCGCGGTGACCCGCGTGGAGCCAGCAGTTGAGGGTGCACAGGGCCACGCTGGGCAGCGCCAGCACGAAGGTCAGGAGGCGCCAGGTGTTGGCTGCGGGCGGCCAGGGGAAGGCGCGTGAGCCAGGCCGGAGGAGGCCCTGTGGCACTGTGGCCATGCAACACACGAGGGGAGGGCGGTCTCCGGGACCCCGGGGGTGGACCAGCTGGGCAGGGGCAGGGCGCGGCCCCACTCACCTCCGGCGCCTCCGTGGTCGCCCTTGGCTGCGGTGGCCAAGCCCCGGCTCAAGGACCTCAGCGGCAGGGCCATGGCGGCGAGGACGCTGGGCAGGGCTCTGTGCTCCAGGCTCCTTCCCTGAGGCCGCGCTCTCCTCCCCTCTCTCTGGCCAATCACCTGTCCAGCCTGGGACGTGCGGGCCTATTTTTAGGGCGATTCTATCTTTAAAATGTGCCCTGACTGGCAGGAGGGCTCTGCGGACAGCTGCCCTCGGCTGCCTTTTATCTTAGCAAGCGGGCATCTGGAGTCTGAAATGCCAGTGTTACTGTGGCTGAGAGAAGTATTTTATGCTGTACCTAGGCTAATTGGCTGATACAGGGCACTCTTATAATAAATATTTGTGGAATTCATTGTGTCTTCTGCTTGTTCATTTTTTAAAAAAAGATTTATTTATTCATTTGAAAGGCAGAGTTACAGAAAGGGAGAGGCAGAGAAAGAGACAAAGACAGATCTTCCATCCGCTGATTCACTCCCCAGATGTTGGCCATGGCCAGGGCTGGGTATGCCAAAGCCAGGAGCCAGGAGCTTCATCCAGGTCTCCCACAGGGGTGCAGGGCCCAAGCACTTGGGCCATCTTCTGCTGCTTTCTCAGGTGCATTAGCAGAGAGCTGTATTTATTCAATTTTTACTTAGAAAGGCAGAGTGAGACAGAGGAGAGAGGGAGGGGGCACAGAGAGGGAGAGAGAGAGAGAGAGAGAGAGAGAGAGAGAGAGATCTCCATTCCCTGGTCATTTCTCAAATGCCCACAACAGAGAGGGCATTGGACGGAAGCCATGAGCCCAGAACTCAACCCCTGTCCCCCACGTGGTGGCAGGGACTCAGCTACTTGGGCCCCTTCTGCTGCCCCAGGATGCACCTGCAGGAAGCTGGTTTTGGAGGTGGGGTTGGGATCAGACCCAGGCCCTGCACTGCAGGATGCAGGCATCCCAAGCAGCGTCTCCCCTGCTGACCCCACACCTGCCCTTCACGCCCTTTGACCTGGGAGTGCACCGGTCAAGTCACAGTTCTTTGCAAGGAGCAGGACTCACTCTCAGCATGGTATAAGGTAAGCACGTGAGAACCGTGGGTAGCCCACAGTGTCTCTGCTATGGCCACTGCAAACTGCACAGCCAGAAGCCTCCGTGTGGGCCAGCTGCCCTGAGAGTCCACCAGGTCCCCCACTGCTGCACTCTTGCTGCCAGAACCTTCGTCAGCGCTTCTTGGAGAGCCACACACTCACACCGTGCTCCCCTTTGCACCCGAAAGAGCGCTGCACCATGCCTGTGCCCTCGGGTCTCTCTCCGCTGAGTCAGCAGGCCACACAGGTGCACCCATCAGCTGTGCCTGTGTCACCGCTTGCCCTTGCTCTGAGAAAGGCTGGGAAGGCGAGTTCTGCCTTCAGCTGCGTGGAGTGGGAGCTGCATTGCGGAGAAAATCCCCAAACACAGGAAGAACATTGAAAAGATCCGGGGTAGCCACGAACCTGACGGTGCCTACTGCAAATCAGGTCCTTGCAGTCTGAAACTCGGACTGCCTGGAGGAGAGAGAAAGCCTGGGCAGTCCCGCAGCAATCCTAGACCCCAGCAGCGCTTGGGAAAGCCACAGGGCTGGGCGCGCTTGCCGTGACGTCCTCCGCACCCGGCACAGAGTGGCTGTCCTGAAACCCGTATTTGATAAATGCGTGAGCATTCTGCATTGCGCCCCTGCAGAAATGGCGTCTCAGAGCAGCCGTCCAGCAGGATGTCTCAGCTGTGAGCAAAGGCCGAGGAACCCAAGGGAGGAACAGTGAGGAAGGTGCATTTCCTGAAGGGGCTGTGCACCTGCTCCTCCTCGGATTCTCAACTGAACAGTACTGTTGCCCATCTCGGAGGGGAGGGTGATTTCAGGAGTGAGAGCCATGGGTTGTTTTCTTTAGCTTACTATAGAAATAAAAGGCTGCAAAACAATTTGCAAAGAGGCAGAAACTTTTACTTTCACAGAAAAGAAACTTTTATTTGATTAGCAAGCAATGGAAAAAGCATCTTGGCTTGGAGGAGAGCAGTCAGAGTGCCCGAGTGGGACCTTGGCTTTGAGGAAGTGTCCCAGTTTTAATTGCATTACTATCTGTTCATTGGTTTATCCTAATATGGGTGGCCATAGGACAGAGTTTTCATATACTATATGTTGATTGGCTTGGGGCTCATGGAGATAGCGGGGGAAGGGTCTCCTGAGACAGCCTGTCTCTCCCTCGGGGGCTCAACCCCCTTCTCTGCTAGCTCTGGGTGGAAGATTGCAACACACTTGAAAGCATGGTTTAAAACTGTGAGGTCACACAAGATAGCCAGGATCTCTTGGAGCTGGTCCACCTCATCCCGGGGGTTCAGCCCCTTCCCCTGCCAGCTCAGGGTGAAAGATTGCACCCACCCTGAAGGTGTGATTTAAAGCCACAAGGTCACACATGCAGCACCGGAAGCTATCAGTGGAGGAGATGCCGGTGGGTCTGGTTACAAGCTTTCCAGCCACAGCTGACAGCCTGCTTGTGAAGGACATTCTAACTACATCTGAGGAGGCCCACAGATGCCCCCAGCCCCACTGGACGGCCTCAAGTAGCTTCCAAGAGGCTGCTGCTGTTTTCTTTTAGGGACCTTGTCGAACTGTTAGGAAACTGGTGCAGTTTTATCTATGGCGCGATCTGCACCTTGATTACATCCTAGGCTCTTGCCCCGGCAGCCATTGCTGGAAGCCAGGTGGCTACATGGCCCAACCACCGGTGTCAAGCTCCACCCCCATCCTAATGGGATTCGCTGCTCCTGCTTCCCTGCCCACCCTCCGGCAAAGTTTTAAAAGGGCCTGTTCCTGAACACATGGCTCTCTTGGCTCCTCAGCTCTCTTGGCTCTTCTCTCCTGCTCTCTTGGCTCCTCTCCTCTCCTCTCCTCTCCTCTCCTCCTCTCGCCTCTGCTCTCTGTCTCTCTCTCTTACACTCTCCTTCTTCACCCCTTCCCTCCAGCCTGCGGGCTTTTCCCCAATAAATCTTTTCCCTTACTCTGGTGTTCGGTGTGTTTTGTGACAGCTACGCTTCCAAGAGGCTGCTGCTGTTTTCTTTTAGGGACCTTGTCGAACTGTCATGTGTTACTAAAGTATCCCCGAGCCCTGAGATGAAACTGAGCTTTGGCTGGTGCCGCGGTTCAATAGGCTAATCCTCTCCTGCGGCGCCTGCACACTGGGTTCTAGTCCCGGTCGGGGCGCTGGATTCTGTCCTGGTTGATCCTCTTCCAGGCCAGCTTTCTGCTGTGTCTCAGGAGTGCAGTGGAGGATGGCCCAGGTACTTGGGCCCTGCACCCGCATGGGAGACCAGGAGAAGCACCTGGCTCCTGCCTTCGGATCAGCACGATGTGCCGGTTGCAGTGCACTGGCCGCTGCAGCCATTGCGGGGTGAACCAACAGAAAAGGAAGACCTTTCTCTCTGTCTCTCTCTCTCACTGTCCACTCTGCCTGTCAAAAAAAAAAAAAAAGAAACTGAGCTTTGCCGATGGTTGCTTTTCCCCCCTTGGCCTTTGGTATGGCTGCAGACATGGGGCCTTAGTACAGGTAAAGTGACCTGGTGTCTCCCTCCACACAGGCCCCTCAGATCCTTGCCCTGCTCATGTAAGAAAATGGCTCTGGAGACAGGAAACCAGGAGGGGAATTTTAGCTTGAGACAGTTCCAGCCTCTGTTCCGCCACCACACAGCGCCTCTTCCCCCAACCCCACGTCTTGATGGACATTGCCAAACAGCGTCCTGTGGCTTCCCATCCTGTGTTCTCAGCGTGGGAGCTCCCACCATGAGAATTCAACGAATGCCCTGAACTCTGCACCCACCCTCTGCACCTGGCGCCCTTGTGCTTTGCATGGCCGCTGGCGCCCTCGTGTGCTGCATGGCCACAGTGCCCGGAGACTTTGGCTCTACAGGCGAATCTTGGTTTTGTTTCCATCCCCTCTGGGTGATGTCTGTGTGACCTGACCCATCCATGCCTTCACTGACAGTGACAGCCAGGATGGCTTGTCCCTGTGAACTCACTACCTCTTTATATTTGAAGGTATTTCAAAGAGTTTGTGGAACATTTGAATAAGAAGTTGTTTTTGGTACCAAAAAAAATTCTGAAATTGATGCATAGGAGAGGTCTTCTAAAAGCCCATGGAAGTGCATATTATGAAAAGTCTACGTACACGTGGATCTCAAAAATTTTTGAACCCAAACAAACTTATCTTGAAATTCCATGTTCCTCAACTTTCTGAAACACCCTCATCCATTAAGAAGTGCTGAAATGGTGGCTGTTTGCTGTAGATGTTTCTTGAAGCAGTGTTTTGTCACCAGCTACTGCAGACACACTGAGTGCCCTTGTGTCCTATCCCTGATGCAGCTGAAAACCTGCTGTGATCATCCTGGCAATCTGCGACAGTCTCATGACAAATGTGGGCATGGAATACACCAGACCCCAGGACACAACATGGTTTCCATTGTGATTCTCTGCTTTCACTGTTGACAGCCCCATGGAATTTGTGGGCAAAAAGTGACCAGAAAGACACAGAGTGGATGCGGTCACTTTCGTGGTCACCTTGGTTAGCTTTCTAAGTGCGTCCACTTTGGGTCTTGGGGGGACAAAGAAACCTAGGTCTTAGCATAAAAAAACTTGAGCAGCTGGAAGAGGTGCCTTCATTCAAGCAATATTTTCTGAGCGAGGCCCTGGGTTGGCCTCTGTGCCCAGGGAGCTCACAGTCTGCTGGGAAGCCTCATGTGTCCCCAGCATTCACGACTGTCAAGTGCCACTTAAGCAGTTCCCACATCAAGTATAATGGGAAGGCGAGAGCCTATGAAAAGCAGGACAGCTGTGGGAGACAGACAGGGGGAAGGGGTGTTCTGGGCCTCAGGTGAGGGAAACAGAGGAAGCGCAAAGGCCCAGAGGTAGGAGAAGCCTTGGACAGTAAACCCACAGGGCTGGCGCAAAGGCAAACCAAGAAGTAGGGCAAGCTGGGAACCAGCATTTGACCCCTCTTCTGGGCCACGCTGGGGAAGCGGGCAGTGGCAGGCACGGGTGCTTGTAGCGAGGAGCTGACATTAGATGTTGGGGTGCAGTCAGGGGTAGAGGGGGGACTCCACTGGGGGGTTGTATGGATGGTGAACCAGAGCACAGAGCTGAAGCAGGAGAGACTGGCTGGTGTCCCTTGTTAGGAATGCAGGCAAATGACGACAAACAGCTGCATGTAACCCAGGGGAGAAGAGAGTGGCATTGAGAAGAAGCCTTCTGAAGAGGAACCAACAAAATGTGGTGCCTGACGGACCTCCGGCTGGGGGTGCAGTGCCGGGGGAAGAAGAGGAATCAGGGACCAGGGCTTGGCAAGCGGATGGGTGATGCCACCGGGGACTTTCCCTGCCGCTCTCATTCTCACAGGGTCCCAAAGCCCTCATTCTGACAGTGCTGCTGGGACAACCAGCACTGAATTTACAGAATCTTGTTTAAAAGAACCCAAGGGAGGGGCTGGCGCTGTGGCGTGGTGGGTAAAGCCGCCGCTTGCAGTGCCCACATCCCATATGGGTGCTGGTTCAAGTCCTGGCTGTTCCACTTCCGATCCAGCTCCCTGCTGTGGCCTGGGAAAGCAGTAGAAGATGGCCCAAGTCCTTGGGCCCCTGCACCCATGTGGGAGACCTGGAAGAAGCTCCTGGTTCCTGGTTTCAGATTGGCATAGCTCCAGCTGTTGTGGCCAATTGGGAATGAACCAGCAGATGGAAGTTCTCTCTCTCTCTCTCTCTCTCTCTCTCTCTCTCCCTTTCTCTGTGTAACTCTGAATTTCAAATAAGTAAATAAATCTTTTTTAAAAAGAGCCCAAGGGAAATAATTTGATAGTAGTCACTGATATCAATCCTTGTCCATAACACCGTATTTCAGTAATGTACCTTTGCCTACCACCAGCAAGCAGACCCTTCCTCTGTTCTCTGCAAGACTTAAAGGAAAGACGAGCAGTTTCAGGGAGAGAAAATCCAGCTCTCAGCACTGCTGAGGGGGTGTGATGGGAGAGGCTGCTGTGGTGGATCCGCTGCCTGGGGTCGCACCTGGGGCTGCCCCAGGTGTGTTCTCTGGTGTCTGGCTAGCTTGGATCCCTGGCTGAAGGCCCACCCGCTCTGCAGATGCACATAGGGCTTCTCACCACCATGGGTTCCATGGTGGCAAAGGTGGTGAAACTCTCTGCAAAGCCTCATCCACGCTGACCTCAATGGTAGGGTCGCTCGGTGTTGTGAAGTCCTCCTGTGCTGATTGAGAGCAAGCCGTGGCCTGAACCACTTCCTGCAAGTCCCACACCGCCCCCAGGCCCCTGAGCTGCAGATGGGCAGCTGACGGTGCTTGGGCAGGTTCCAGGTGTCCTGGAAGCCCTCCGGGCTGTCAGCCAAGCAAACCGCTGCTTTCCAGAGCGTGTGCGCTAGTGGTTGGTCAGGTGCACCTGCTAACTGAAGCCCCAGCCGGCCGCACTCCACACACAGGTGTGGCTTTTCCACCACGTGGCTCTTTCTGTGGTGGCTCAGGGGGGAGCTGTGGGTGAAGTGCTCCCCACACTCAGCAGAGGTAAGGCTGACTGAAAGGCTGCAAACTGGAGGGGCAGGATAGGGGGAAAGAGGGTGGAGCAGGAGCATGAACAGGAGGAGATGGAAATGGAAGGAGTTGAGATTCTCCTGGGTTGGAGCGAGGGGTGGGCGGCTGTGGCTGGAACCCTGGGGTGGTGCCTGGGGCTTGTGCCAAGCAACAAGGCACTTGAACTTGGCCTGGAGGCTGAAGCTCACCCCACACTCCCCACACCGACAAGGCTTCGGCCCTGAATGTCGGCATACAACGTGCTGGGGGAGGGAGGTCTCTAACGCCATCTCCGAGGACAGGCGGAGTAGAAAAGGAACGCTCGCCTGGGTGGACTCTGGTGGTGAAGCACCTTGAGTGGTCCCCCAAAGCCTTCTCACACTGGGGACAGGCGTGGAGCGTCAGGCCAGTGTGCACCCCTTGGAGAGCTAGCTGCAGAGGGCTACATTCCCCCAGATCCGAGGTTTCTCCGCGGGAGTGCACTGGCTGGGGCCCGCTGAGGTCAGAGCTTGGTGCAGAAGGTCCTGCCACACTGGAACAGCGCCCAGACCTCTCGCTGTGCTAGATGAGGGAGGCGCTCAGGGCCAGGCCTTCCCCACAGGCCCCGCCCTGGTAGGGGCTCCGCGGCAGGTGCAGCTTTGGCCGAAACACTTTCCTTCCGCAGCCGGAATGGGGAGGGGGCGGCTTGCCAGCATGGCTACCAAGGTGACCCGTGATAGAGCAGGTGCGCAGGAAGCGGTGGCCGCAGCAGGGGCAGCGGCGAGGTCTCTAATCAGGCGCAGAAGCCCTGTGTCCAGTGAGCGCACGGTCTGGGAAGGCACCCAGCCCCCAGTCCGCGAGGGGAAGTCTGGAGTATTCTTGAAGCTCAGACTTTGGGCACTGCTATCTGAAGGTGTTTCTTGAGGCTCCTTGTGTTTGGTGATGATGCAGTGCCAGTTAGTTCTAGTTATTTCTGGGAGTGCCAGAATGAGTCCCAGCTGGTCCACTTCCAGTCCAAATCCCTGCTAATGCTCCTGAGAAGGCAGCGGGGGACTTGGGCCCCTGTCACCTGTGTGGGGACCAAGGTGGAGCTCCTGGCTCCTGGCTTCAATCTGTCCTGGCTTGGCTGTTGCAGAAAGCTTATGAATAAAAGACTCATTGAGACAATCTATTTAAATATATCCATATTGCCATGTAGGAACTCATGCTTGTGGATATGACATGTTCATGCTATTCCTAGTTCAGTTTTTATTTAGTTAAATGTTTGGAAACGACAAACTATACACAAAGACACTGAAGATTAATTAATTAAGGATATAACTTTTAAAGCATAATGTCATTTTTTTTTGACAGGCAGAGTGGACAGTGAGAGAGAGAGAGAGAGACAGAGAGAAAGGTCTTCCTTTTCCGTTGGTTCACCCTCCAATGGCTGCCGCGGTAGGCGCGCTGCGGCCGGTGCATCGTGCTGATCCGAAGCCAGGAGCCAGGTGCTTCTCCTGGTCTCCCATGTGGGTGCAGGGCCCAAGGACTTGGGCCATCTTCCACTGCACTCCCGGGCCACAGCAGAGAGCTGGACTGGAAGAGGAGCAACAGGGACAGAATCTGGCACCCCTACCGGGACTAGAACCCAGGGTGCCGGCGCCACAGGTGGAGGATTAGCCAAGTGAGCTGTGGTGCTGGCCCAGCTAATAAGATTTCGATACATGCATCATTATGCTAATCAAATTAATATTTTATCCAAGAAGCACAAACAACACTTACAAAGCAGTTGGGAATAGTGCAAAACACTAAATTTACAAAATCACTTAAGAAACATCAGTGTGAGAATAAAATGTTGGTTCTGTGCATGTTAAAAACAATAACCACCAGAGTAGCTTTTCAGTTAGCTGATTGTTTGAGCAACGTGAAAAAAACAAAAAAGCAACGACAGCATCTATGATTACAGCTTTCCATAACCTATTTCCTGTCCCTCCTGGATCGACAGATGGCATACCTGCCCCAGTCTCCCCAGGTATTTGCATTCCAAAAATGGGAATTTTATGCTTGGCTCTGTGAATTGATGAGTTCAGGAAAATCCCTTGCACAGTGCTCCAATTTTCTGGGTTTTTCATTAACTAAAAATTGGACTAGGAGTAGCATGGAAATGGAATACCCATAAGCCTGGGTTTCCTCAGTGACAATGATGAATATCTTTATATTATTTCAGCAATACTGTAAATGAATGACATTGGAAATTTCTGAGCTATAACCTGCAGAAGTACGTTTGGGACATGGGAAAAAGTGAGACGCATCATTGCCAGGTCTGCGCGCTAAAGCCCTCCCGTGTGGTGGCCCAGGGTCCACCACTTGCAGAGGTCGCGGGGCGGGACTCAGAGGCCCGGACGGGGTGGAGCTACCGGAGGGAAGGAGCCCAGGCCCGAAGCGGCTGCTCTGAGGAGCGCCCCCTGCAGGCCTGAGTGCGAGGCTCTGTTCTATTTAGTTCAGATTTGAAGCATGTTCGCGCTGGCAGGTGCCCCGCACTGGTTTCAGGGCCTGAGTTATTTCTAGTAAACGTGTCACTGATTCAAGGAAATGCTAGAAGGAGATTTTTCTACTCTTGATCCAAAACCTAGTGCCATTACTGAGAAGTAACTACGTGTGTAGTCTCAACGGTCGCGTTGTCATACGTGGAGATTTTGTGACAAAAGGATTTTCCCAACGGCACTGAAACAACAACAACGAGGGTTTACTGTGCTTGTCTGTGTCAGATCCTGGGTCAGGCGCTTGGCGGCCGATCCCAAGCCGTGTTCACGGCCCCCACGACAGAAGCAAGCTCATCACCGCTGTTTGGTAGGTGGGAAAACGGAATCGTGTTTTCCTATTTAGAACGGGCGTATATAAAAAATAAACTGCTCGGTCAGCTCTGTGACTCAGCACTAACTCTGCTTTTCATTGCATAGAGATAGCTATAAATGCCAAGATGAGAAAAAAAATGAAATAAAGAAATGAGTAAAAAGAGAAATACACATCTTTTTAAAAAAGGTTTATTTGAAAGGCAGAATGACAAAAAAAGAGGGAGAAATGAAGAGAGATATTTTTCAACCCCTGGTGCACTCCCCAGATGGCTGCAAACAGCTGGGACTGGGCCAGGGTGCAGCCAGGAGCCAGGAAGTCTACCAGGGTCTCCCATGTGGGTGGCAGGGGTCCAAGTACTTGGGCCATCTTCCACTGCTTTCCTAGGTGCATTGGCTGGGAATAGTATGAGAAGCAGAACAGCTAGGACTCAGACCAGTGTGCATACGGGATGCCGGCGTTGTAAGCCGAGGCTTAATCAACTACGCCACAAGGCCAGCCCCAAAGAAGAAATATAAAAGTGCATGGAAACTTCTGTGGGTAAGAACAAATGTATAAAAGGATTCTGAGGAGGGCCGGTGCTGTGGCATAGAAGGTTAAGCTACCACCTGCAGTGCTGCCATCCCAGATTGGCGCCGGTTTGAGTCCTGGCTGCTCCTCTTCCAATCCAGCTCTCTGCTTATGGTCTGGGAAAAGCAGCAGAGGATGGCCCAAGTGCTTGGACCCCTGTCACCTGTATTCAAAACCCGGTTGACGCTCCTGGTTCCTGGCTTTGATCTGGTGCAGCTCTGGTCGTTGTAGCCATTTGGGGAGTTAACAAGCAAATGGAAGACTCTCTCTCCGTCTCTGTCTCTGTCTCTCTCTCTCTCCTTTGTATATATAAAGGATTCTGAAAGGAGTTCAGGGCTTTGTTTAATCATCCGTGAATGCACTTCAAATCCCACACCCAGAGGCATCCCTTCTCTGCTGGAACTGTCTCTCACCTCTGGCGATGCAGCTGAGGCCACCTCTACCTGGGAGATGTGACACACGGACGTGAAATGCAAGACAAGAAAATCAATCCAAATCTGCCTCGGATCGAGCCACCTGCCAGGAACCCTATGATGCGCAAGAGGCGGAAGAAGCTTCTACTTCCTCACGGGATTAAACCCAAACTGGAGAGAGATCTGTATCCGGCCTGTCTCAGCCCCAAGCCCTCAGCGGCTGTTCACTGCTCTCACACGGCGACCACCTTCCTGCTTAGAAACATTTTCCAAAAGCACCAGCAGTATCAGAGGTTTTGCCTACTGCTAAATGTTTACTGCGCAGCTTCTCAGATTTAAGGAATGGCTCCTCTGTCTCTGTAAGTTTATCAGGATCAATTATCACATGCCTGTCTCAAAGTTCTTTATCATTTATGTAGTGCAAGTCTTTAGGGCTCTGGGCCTGGCACTGTGACGTAGTAGGCTAAGCCTCTGCCTGTGGCACCAGCATCCCATTTGGGTGCTGATTTGTGTCCTGGTTACTCCACTTCCGATCCAGCTCTCTGCTATGGCCTGGGAAGGCGGCAGAAGATGGCCCAATGTTTGGGGCCCTGCACCTGCATGGGAGACCTGGAGGAAGCTCCTGGCTCCTAATCAGCCCAGCCCTGGCCTTTGCAGTCTTTCGGGAGTGAACCAGGAAGACCTCTCTCTGTCTCTGTCTCTGTCTCTGTCTCTGTCTCTGTCTCTGTTTCTCTCTCTCTCTCTCTCTAATTCTACCTCCAAGATAAACAAATTAATTTTTAAAAAGATTTATTTATTTATTTGAAATTCAGAGTTACACACACACACACAGAAGGATAGGGAGAGAGAGAGAGAGAGAGAGAGAGAGAGTCTTCCATCCGCTAGTTCACTCCCCAGATGGCCACAATGGCCAGAGCTGTGCTGATCCAAAGCCAGGAGCCAGGAGCCAGGAGCTTCCTCTGGGCCTTCCACGTGGGTGCAGGGGCCCAAGGACCTGGGCCATCTTCTACTGCTTTCCCAGGCCACAGCAGAGAGCTGGATCGGAAGTGGAGCAGCCAGGACTTGAACCAGCACCCATATGGGATGCGGGCACTGCAGGCAGTGGGTTTATCTACTATGCCATAGCACCGGCCCAATGAATAAATCTAAAAAAAAAAAAAAGTCTCAGGTCTGCACCCTTACACATCGATGTTTTATGTCCCTCCCGGCAAAGGATGCACTCATGCAGAATTCCCCTTCACAGCTACCCCACTAAAATATGTTCAAGACAGCTACAGGAAACAGTTAAATATTGGTGAGTAAAATGGAAGCCCTAGAGAAATGAAGGGATTGCAAAGCAGTATTTCATATGTGCCTCGTACTTGAAACCTTTCTATCCCTCCACACATACCATCCAGAAAACGGAAAGGCAAAGCCATGAGACAAACTGCACAAGCAAGCTATAAACATGGGGTGAAAAACTTGAGCCTACTTCCTCAAAGTTGTGAGCAAGCACATCAAAGGATGCTCAAAGTCATCAGTCTTTGGGAAGAGAAAATAAAAGCCCAAGGAGATACAGCTTCCACCTGTCTGGAATGGCTGAAATGAAAACCACTGAGAATTACAGACAAGTGTTCACATATCAGCACTGGGAGTGACAGAAGTGAAAGACCCTACCCATTTATTACTTATAAAGTTATTGTCACCCACACATTAAATCCACTCTGGATATTTCCCTAAAATAAATTATTATACTCATACAAAGATGTTCATAGAAACCTTATTCATAATAGTCATTGCTTGCAAAGAATAGAAATGTTTTCTATAGGAAATGGATTAATGTAAAAAACGTACATTAACCACAAAAGTACTTACTCTGGAAAGAAAATGAGCGTGACTATTTTCAAACTAGCAGTGAACACAAGATACTAACATACATAAATCAGGACAAGTGCACCTAGCACTTTTTACAGAAGTAAGTTCTATTTTTACATCAATGCTTTATTATTAGCTCTGGATAGTCTCTCTAACCTTATGGACATTTGTTCTTTCTATCAGCATGTGTGACTCAAAGACATTCAGTTCATAGGTTATAAAGTCCCAAGCTTCAGCAGGAAGCAGGATTTCCAAGTAGGGGTCTGTTCTGTGGCGTAGCGGGTAAAACCACCTCCTGCAGTGCCTGCATCCCATATTGGCACAGGTTCGAGTCCTGGATGCTCTACTTCCCATTCAGCTCTCTGCTATGGCCTGGGAAGGCAGTAGAAGATGGCCTAAGTCTTTGGGCCCCTGCATTGGCATGGGAAGACCCAGAGGAAGCTCCTGGCTCCTGGCTACAGATTGGCACAGCTCCAGCCTTTGTGGCCAACTGGGGAGTGAACCAGTGAATGGAAGACCTCTCTCTCTCTCTCTCTGCCTCTCCTTTTCTATGTAATTCTGACTTTCAAAGAAATAAATAAATCTTTAAAAATATTAATATAAAGTGTATTTCAAAATGTTCATGGAAAAAAACAGAATTAAAAGATAAGTTTAGGGGCTAGCATTCTGGTGCTATGGCTTAAGCCTCTGCCTTCCTGGCCAGCATCCCATATGAGCACTGGTGAGAGTCCCAGCTGCTCCACTTCAGATCCAGTGCCCTACTAATGTGCCTGGGAAGGTAGTGGAAGAGTACTTGAGCCCCTGCTACCTAAGTGGGAGACTGGAATAAAGTTCCTGGCTCCTGGCTTTGGCTTGGCCCAGTCTTGGCATGATGGCCATTTGGGGAGTGAATTGGCAGATGGAAGACCTTTGTCTTGCTCTCTCTGTGTCTCTCCCTCTGTTTCTGTAACTCTCCCTGTCAAATGAATAAAATAAGTCTCTTTTTTCAAAGATGAGTTTATTTTAGCATAAAAAACTTGAAAGTCATGCATAGTTTCTGCATGATATGCGTTTTCTATGCCACAACGCCAGCCCTGCAATTCTTCTTTTAACAATATAGTTGACAGGAAGGTGGAGTAAATATTTCTCTTACCTGTATCTATAAAAAAGTACAAAATAAAATCAAGAGGGTTTTTGAAAAATGAGAACGCACACATTTCTTTTATCATAGCCTAGTCTGTTTAAAATGCAAACCTATGGTGTAGTGTGTTAAGCTGCCACCTGAGGTGCCAGCATTCTGGCATCCAATATTGGAGTGCCAGTTTGAGTCTCAGCTGATCCAGCTCCCTGTTAATGCACCCGGGAGTGCAGCAGAAGATGGCCAAGTACATGCGCTCCTTGTATTCATGTGGGAGACCTGGATGGAGTTCCTGGCTTCTTCAAATCCTAACTGCTTTCCCTGGCTGCTGTGGCTATTTGGGGAGTGAACCAGACTATGGGGATTTCTCTCTGTCACCCCTCTCTCCTCTCAGTCACTCTGCCTTTCAAATAAATAAAAATAAATAAATAAATGTAAATCTAGGGGTGGACACTGTGGTGCAGCATGTTGAGCCACTACTTGGGCCTCCCGCATCCCATATCCCAGGGCTGGTTTGTGTCCTGATCATTCTGTTTCCCATCCAGCTCCCTGGCCATAGGGATGTGCCTGGGAAGTAGCAGGTGGTGGCAGAAGTACTTGAGTTCCTGCCACCCATGTGGGAAACCCAGATGGGATTCTGGATCTTAGCTTTGGCTTGGCCCAGTCCTGAGGGATTTAGAGAGTGAACCAGCAGATGGAAGATTCCTGTTTCCTCTGTCTCTTCTCTCTCTTTCTCTTTCAAGTAAATGAGTGAATAAATAAATAATAAACTTTAAATTAAAAGACAATACATAGGGGCCAGCGCTGTGGCACAGCGGGTTAATGCCCTGGCCTGAAGCATCGGCATCCCATATGGGCACCGGTTCGAGACCCGGCTGCTTCACTTCAGATCTGGCTCTCTGCTGTGGCCTGGTAGTAGTAGAAGATGGCCCAAGTCCTTGGGCCCCTGCACCCATGTGGGAGGCTCGGAAGAAGCTCCTGGCTTTGGATCGGCACAGCTTTGGCCATCGCGGCCAGTTGGGGAGTGAACCAATGGATGGAAGACCTCTCTCTCTCTCTCTCTCTCTCTCTCTCTCTCTCTTTCTGCCTCTCCTCTCTCTGTGTAACTCTGACTTTCAAATAAAAATAAATAAATCTTTTTTTTAAAGAAAAACAATATATAAATTGCAGACCAAATCTGTCTGTGTCAAATGAATTCATCTGGCTGCTGTACATGTTTTCTGTCTGGCCACTCTATTATGTAACTAACTCTTTCTACTGAGACTTGGCAGTTCTTTCTTGGGCGTCAGAAACAAGCAAGGACTAGGAGCTGAAAAAAGCAGGGGATACTTCCAAGTGGTTTAACATTGTTTCTTAGAGACAAGAAAGCTCAGTGTTAACCATTAAATTTGAGAGGTTTATGGACATGTGTCCTAAAGGTTGTTCTTAAGTGAATATAACAGACAGCTGTGCCTGTTCCAATGTGTTTATGTCATCTAAGTTCTTAACAAAAATGTTACTCATTATGACAACAAAGACAAGGACATCAGTAACATTAGTGATATTAGCATGGCACCATCCATGAAGACATAAGATGAGGCATAAGGAGAAGGCATAGAAACTGGTGACTCTGGATTTCTGTTGAAAAGATCATAGGTAACCTCATTTGCTAATTCCCAAATACACAACTCACTGGAAAATGACAAGGATTATGTTGTTATCTCTGAACATGATGATTCAAACTAGGACCGGCACTGTGGAGTAGCGGGTAAAGCCACCGCCTACAATGCCAGCATCCCATTTGGATGCTAGTTTGAGTCCCTGCTGCTCCACTTCCAATCTAGCTCTCTGCTATGGCATGGGAAAGCAGTAGAAGATAGCCCAAGTCCTAGGGCCCCTGCACCCATGTGGGAGGCCTGGAAGAAGCTCCTGGCTCCTGGCTTTGGATCAGCTCAGCTCTGGCAGTTGCAGCCAACTGGGGAGTGAACCAGTGGATGGAAGACCTCTCTCTCTCTCTCTGCCTTTCCTCTCTCTGTGTAACTCTGACTTTCAAACAAATAATTAAATTTAAAAAAAAAAAGAAACTAAAGGCATGTTGCCACGTCATAAATAATATGCTGGCAAAAATATAAATAAACTTTATATGAGATGTTATTGTCAAAGGTCTCTATTTCCAAATTTACATATGAGTGCATGTGAAAATTTTTTATTTATTTTTGTAAAGGTTTATTTATTCATTTGAAATATAGAGTTACAAAGAGAGAGGAAGAAACAGTTAGAGAGAGAGAGAGAGAGAGGGAGAGAGATTCCATCTGCTGGTTCACTCTCCAAATGGCTAGGACAGCTGGGGTTGGGCCAGGCCAAAGTCAGAGCCTGGAAGTCCATATGGGTCTCCCATGTGTGTTCAGGGGCCCAAGTACTTGGGCCATCTTCCACTGCTTTCCCAGGCACATCAGCAGGGGGCTGGATTGGAAGTGGAGCAGCTGGGACTCAAACTGACTCTCATATGGGATGCTGGCATTGCAGGCCATGGTGTAATCCACTGTGCCACAATGCCAACATCTGTATAAATTTTGTAGAATGATTTGACAACTAAAGAATATATTTTAACCTAAAATAAATTATGATGAGAAAAATCACTTACCAGGCCCTGTTTACCCCACACTCTACTACTGATCAGTCTTTATATGAAGTCATGAAAAAGTTATGTAAAGAATCAGATTCATCATTTTCTGATTGTGAAACTGTGAACCATGAGGGCTAAAGAGAATTTTTTTCTTATTATTCAGAAAAACTAGAAATATTTTGTGGGAGAACATGAATGATCAATTGATTAGTAGAATGTGCTGACAAAAACTATTATACTGGCTGGTGCCGTGGCTCACTTGGCTAATCCTCCGCCTGCAGTGCCAGCACCCCAGGTTCTAGTCCTGGTTGGGGTGCCAGGTTCTGTCCCAGTTGCATCTCTTCCAGTCCAGCTCTCTGCTGTGGCATGGGAAAGCAGTGGAGGATGGCCCAAGTGCTTGGGCCCTGCACCTGCATGGGAGACCAGGAGGAAGCACCTGGCTCCTGGCTTTGGATTGGTGCAATGCGCCGGCCGTAGCGGCCATTTGGGGGGTGAACTAATGGAAGGAAGACCTTTCTTTCTATCTCTCTCTCTCTCACAATGTCTAACTCTGCCTGTCAAAAAAAAAAAAAAAACAACTATTATACCTGCCACTTCTGTTACCTCTACTTCCAGGGGAAAGTGCTTGGAATTTGTATGAACAGATTTGGAGTTTTCTGAAGCACTTATTTAATTTATTTGAAAGACAGAATTATAGATAGAGAGGGAGAGATAGAGAGCTGTGTACATGGGGTTTTCAGCAAATATTTACAACATATCTTCCTCTATTAAGTTAGTGTTGCCTTTCACTTCATAGAAACCTGGACTCTTAGTCCTCAGAAACTGTGGAGGATAAGGATGTCAGTCTACAGGCAAATGAGAGGGCCGGCAGGAGAAGTTTGTCCTTTGATCAGGAAACTGCCCATCAGGTTACAGTGAATGCTGGGCAATCCAGGAGGGAAAAGTCAAGTTCATTACCCCAACACGAGCACATCGCCTTATGGAGCCAGCTGAGGTTGTTGCAGCTGCATTGCAGCCAAACTCCCCCTGCTGCCCACATTGCTTCCTGGGCGTAAATCCTAAGAGCACTTTCCGGTGAGTTTGCTCTCAGTGAATCTGCATCTGAGGTGACCGTCTAGGTTAAGCTGCCTCTCTCCCTTGGTACCAGGAGTAGCCAGGGGAGCAGAGGTGGACTTTGAAGCTGAGCTGGGTCACCTGTTGCCTGGCTGACGCTAGCACCGCCTGTCCAGCAGCAGGTGAGGCATGGAAACTTGTGGCCCCAGCTAGGAGTGCAGCTTCTCATTTCATCTCGTGGTGGACTCAGGGATGTATTAGTAGGGGGAAAAAATGCAGCTAGCAGGCAGAAGGAGGGAGGCATTGAAGAACTAGGAGGAAAACGGTCCTCGTGGAAGCCATGAAGCTGAACAGTTGCAGGGGTGGGTGAGGCTCTGGAGGGACAGTTAGCAGGTGTGGGGACAAATCATCTGTGAAAAGCCACGCGTAAACCCATGTGGCCTGATGTGCAGCAAACGCAAGCTTCTCTCGTCCAGCAGCTGAGGGACCAAGAAAGCTGAAGACCAGGTCCCTAATTTTCCATCAGAAAAGTCACAGAATTGAGGAGACAGATTCTCTACCTAGGTGGTTCTGCGGCACTGACATCAGGGCTTTGATGAGGAAGAATGGGCCCTTGCCCGAGGTTTGGGCCTGAGGAGTTGAGAATCTTGGCCCCAGGATTCCCCCAGACACGAAGGCATGGAGCGCTGGCACAGGCTTCCTTATTAAGAGCTCATGTCCTCCCTTGGGGTACACACCCCCTTCCATGCAAGACACTGCCCACACATCTCTCCACCCCCCACTCTGGTCACTGACCATTAATAAGGAACTTGAAGGAGCTCCCAGACCCAGACCTCCACCACACTGGATGAGGGAGGCGGGCCAGCCCAGTGTCAGAGGAAGACTTTTCAGAGGGGAAGGCACTCTCTTCAAACGCAGGATTTACTACTTGGGCAAAGACCCCGGAAGATGACTCCACAAGGCTGCTAAGATGATCCTGGCCACTTGCAAAGCGCTATGGCCCACAGAGCAGCAAGTGGAAGGTTCTACAAGAGAATCCAGAAGCTACCGCACTCTGCCAGAGCATAGGAAACGCACAGCTCAGGGTCACGGGAGCTCAGTGCGCTGTGTGCTTGGAGGCCAGAACTAATGGCAGCAGGTTCTGACGCATAAGTTCAGTCTTTGTATTCAGTGGTGGGAGACGGGACCCTGGAAGAATGAACAGAAACCAGGTGGCGTCACATAATCATCAAATATCGGGTAGGTGTCATTATCCCAGTGAGAGAGATGATCAGAGCTGGGTAGCCAGGGGACTCAGCATAGAGTTACAGAGATGGTTAATAGAAGTTGGTGTCCCTGTGGTTAAAATCAGCTAGCAAATACAATAAAACAGGAAGTCTAAGGGAAAGACTTTGCCCATTTTCTAGTTTGTGAATCCATTGACTGAAGAAAGCTGGAGCAGAGCTGCCTGACCCAATACCATTCCCTTCTCAGCAAATCCCACATCCAGGGACACACGCAGGAGCCTCAGAACTTGGTCCATACCCTGCCGGGCAGACCCTGTCTTCCGAGCGTGTTTCCTGCAGGTGCTGCTTATGGTGCAACGTCTCTGCCTCATCCTACCGCAGCCACGCCCACAGGAGTTGTGCTGAAGCGTTCCCAGTAACCTTTGAATGCAAACCTACAACTCAGAGTTCCAGTTCCAGAAATCCTCTTTCAGTTCCATTTAACAAAACAACCCTTGTGGGGCCGGCGCCATGGCTCACTTGGTTAATCCTCCGCCTGCAGCTCCAGCATCCTATATAGGTGCCGGCTTCTAGTCCTGGTTGCATCTCTTCCAGTCCAGCTCTCTGCTGAGGCCAGGGAGTGCAGTGGAGGATGGCCCAAGTGCTTGGGCCCTGCACCCCATGGGAGACCAGGAGGAAGCACCTGGCTCCTGCCATCGGATCAGCGCAGTGCTGGCCATAGCGGCCATTTGGGGAGTGAACCAACGGAAGGAAGACCTTTCTCTCTGTCTCTCTCTCTCATTATCTATAACTCTACCTGTCAAATAAATAAAAAAAAAACCCTTGTTTTCAGGCTAACACAATAATAGAAATAGGAGAATGCATAATGAAGGGTTATTTTAGGAAAGGATGGAATACGTCATATGCCCCTGTTCTCTGGAGGCCTTTTGATTTTCACCTGGATCTTGTATCTCGTTGTGTCACCACTTTGTGTCCCATGGCAACCGCTAATTTCAGACTGTCTGTTGCACTAACATTGCACAACACCGCAGATGAGGCATTTTTTTGCCTGTCGGTGATTATACGATGTTGGGCGTGAGTAAGAAGTGCTAAAGTGAAAAGGTGTTTTTCAATAGCAAGCAGATGTTCAGAAACTAAAATGCACTCTAGAGAAACCTGGGATCTTCAGGGTCCGGATCTGCAGAACCCTGGTGCTGGCCATGGATTTTATTCTAGAAACGCAGGTGCAGAAACCCTGAGTCCACCCACAGCTGCGACAAAGGAAGGGAGACCTGACAGGCAGCTCACGGTCTCCTGCACTTGTTCCTTCTTCTGTGGACTCAGTGGGCTGGCATTTCCTTCAGTTAATTGGGAATATTTATTTGATATTGACATCTCATCAGACTTAGATTTACTTTTTTTTTTTTTAAGAAAAGGAGGCATTATTTGTATATACACTATGACATTTCTTTAAAATCCCCCAATGGAAAAACACCAGATAAGCAAATATACTGAATGATTAAGAATATTGTGGAAGAAATGTTTGCTGCAAATTAACCTTCACCTTGTCAATGTCAAGACTGTAGTGAGGCCAGCGCCATGGCTCACTAAGCTAATCCTCCGCCTGTGGCGCCAGCACACTGGGTTCTAGTCCCGGTCGGGGCACCGGATTCTGTTCCGGTTGCCCCTCTTCCAGGCCAGCTCTCTGCTGTGGCCCGGGAGTGCAGCGGAGACCAGGAAGCAGCACCTGGCTCCTGGCTTCGGATCGGTGCAGCACGCTGGCCGCAGCGCGCCAGCCACAGCGGCCAATGGAGAATGAACCAATGGAAAAAGGAAGACCTTTCTCTCTGTCTCTCTCTCTCTCACTGTCTAACTCTACCTGTCAAAAAAAAAAGACTGTAGTGAAATTCTCACTGTGGTTAACCATCACTGGCACCAGCAACTGTTAAGTGGCATTGCCAATTCTGCGTTTCCTTGGGTTCTTATGAGCCACTGGTGTTTTCTTTGCTGTCAAAGTCTGTTCTGCTTCTATGTCTGGTTTCCTAATGGGTTGTTTGGCTTTTTCTTCTTGTCCGGAAACTACATAGGTGAGAAGTCAGTCTTTTTCTTTGAGTGCTCAGTGTTGCAAATAGTTGTGCGGGTGGAGCTGTCTTTATTTTTCTTGTTTGAAGCCAGGTAGATGGTTTTATATTTGTGCAAATTTATGAACTGTCTTATCATCCTTAGATTTTGACAGATAGCTAAAAACACTATCACCCCCTCAACTTCAAGGTGATAAAGATTTCTCCCACATTTTCTTCTAGTACTTTTATGCTTTTTAGCTAACTTTGATGAGGTATGATTTGCAAATAACAAACGCCATCTACATACGGGGATGATTTGATGGGGCATGGCAGGTGGACACTCCCAAAAGCCGTGTGATGTCTCGTCAATCCCTAAATCATAGACCACGTGCCATGTATTTTCCTGCTCACTTTGAAATAAGGAACAACGTTCTGTTTTCTGGTTTTCAGGCGACTGCCCAGGTGTCCGCTACCTGCACTGAGAGGCTTCCTCTAGGAGGTTCCGGCTGCTTTCTGGAGTGCGCCTTCTACGGTTCCTACCTGACACGTTCGCTGCACTGTTGCAACGACTGGAGACTCATCACTGAATGACTTTGAAGTAACGGCGACCTCTCTGTCACAGACTGGACAGAACTCGGCTCCCCGCACTCAGGCAGATTTTGAAACCCTGAGGTCTCAGGTTTGCAACCAGGGGATGGATGTGGTGGGCACTGGTGCTGGTGATGGTTGGTCTTGGTGGAGGTGTCGTGGCCCTGGGGGCTTGGCTCAGAAGGAAGTTCTCACAAGGCTTTGTATGTCAGCCGGGCCGGCCTCTGTGTCTCCTCTGCTTCCCGCCTCAGCAAGGGATCCTTCCTGTACTCACGCCCAGCCCCTGCCAGCCTCCCCCTGACGCCAGTCTAAGCGGGCAGCCCAATCTGGAGCTGGGACCTCCAAGTCAGAACGAACCTCACCCTTTCCAAGAAACTCCTCTGACATATTTCATTTAAAGACAGGAAAATCTGGTGAATGGGACTTGCACAACCAGTTGTGGCCGACACTTGGTCCTTGTGCGTTAGGGATTCCAGAGCAAGGTGGGAATTGCAGCTGGAACGTGCTCACTGGGCCAGTCCCCTGCCCCTAGAGACCAGCAGCCGACTTCATAAACCCAGGACCACGGTGCAGTCAGGGGAACCGTCTGTGCTGAGCCGCACCAGCTCTGAATTCCGCAGTGCGCAGGAATGCTCCATCCTCAGGGCCCACTCTGGGCAGGGGAAACCGGAGCTGAGTAGGGGACTCTGTGAGTGTGCAAGGGGAGAGTCAACCAGTGAATGAAGCCTCATTCACTGCTTCACCCTTCAAAACAGGACGGAGGTGTTTCCCCCAACAACCAAATGTGACCTGGGCCCCTCCCAGGTACAGGGCTGCACAGGGTTCGCTGGGCCACAAGGCTGGGAGCCCGGAGTTCAGTGCCTCCTCCTCCTCCTCCTCCAATTTCCAGAAACTGACAGAGCAACCCCCAGGCCTCAGCCTCCGAACTCTGCAGCTCCTGGGGTCACACCAGCTCTGCAGCTCCTGGGGCTGAGCTGGGAAGGGAGAGCCCTGTAGGCTCTGGGGGAAGATTTTGCTTTCTGAAATGCTGAAGACACAGCAAAGCTATCACAGAGTTCAGGAGACACAGGCTGGCATTGGGGCGCAGCACTGGGCCACTGCCTGCAATACCAGCATCCCATGTTGGAGCACGACTTCCAGTCCCGGCTGTTCCACTTCCCATCCAGCTCCCTGCTCCTGGCTTGGGAAAAGCAGCAGGAGATGTCTCAAGTGCTTGGGCCCCTGCTACCCATGTGGGAGAGCTGGTTGGAGCTCCTGGCTCCTGGCTTCAGCCTGCCCAGTCCTATCTGTTGCAATCATTTTGGAATGAACCAAGGATGGAGGGTATCTCTTTACCTTCTCTCTCTCTCACTCTGCCTTTCAAGTTAAAAAATAATAAATCATTAATAATTAAAAAGAGGACACAGAAGGCAGACCTGGGTCCAGGAGAAGGTGTGTGTGCAAGGAGAAGCTTTCTGAATGCATCGCGTTGAAAACGACCGCAGCATTTACCTTGTGCTCCGTGTCTCCTCGGGGCCCGGCCTGTGATGCTCGTGGACACTGCATGCAGTCCTGCACCTGCTGAAGGCCAAGAAGGGACCGTGCTGCCTCTGACTCATCGTTCTGCGCAGGAGAGCCCTGCTCGCCACACTCACCACCTTCCTCTCCATCCCAGGTCAGACCCCTGACCAGAGGCCCGGGATTTACCAGGTGGCTCAGATGAGCCTCGAGGACCAGGGGGTGGCCCCTGCACGGACCAGCAAGAAGGAGGGCACCTGAACCCAGGCGGGGGTCTTTGACAGCAAATCGCCTCACTGGGACACAGCAAGGCTAAAAGCAGCAGAAGCCTTCATGGAAACAGCGCCACTCAGGACACACAGGGGAACTACAATTTAGGGACAATAAGAACAGCTTGGGATAGAAAGATCAAAAAACCCAGGACAGGAGCGGCCCCAGCCTGTGAGCCACAGGTGGCTTTTCAGAGTCTGAGTCTACATGAAATCAGCTTTCCTTGTATGGCCAGGTATTATATCAACAGTTATGCCCCAAACGGACTTAAACAGACTAACAATCAGATGCTGAAAGGAAAGTGCCGTGGGGCTAAGTGCAAATGGTGAGGGTTCTGTTTATATAAGAGGCATGAAATTGCAGAGAACTTTGATTTACCAATGGAGTTCTATAGTTGACAGTAAAAAGATTAAACAAAAACATCCTAAAATAGCAAATGCATCAAAAACACCCCAAAATAGCAATTGCATCAAAAACATCCCAAAATAACAATTGCATGCCTGTTGTATCAGAGCAGACCTGGTAGGATATTATTCCAGAAGACAATGAAGATAATTGCACCTTTCTGCAAATTACACAGCATTTGTTCTAAAATGCCAGTGTCAGTTTTCTCACGCGAACCTAAGTAAGGCTGCACTGTGGACTCCAGATGGACAGGAGGCGCTGGCACGGGTTCCCTCTGGGCTTTGTCTGTGACGAGGAATCCCCAAAAGCCCCAGCACTGTGGGAGAGGCCCCGGTCAGGGTGGGGCCCTGAGCTCTGCCTTCCTTGGGGCCCAGCACAACCTCGCGGCCGGGGCATCTGCCACCTGCAGGGCAGGGCTTTCTTCACCCTGAGTGCACAGGGCTGTCATCAGGAGACAGAAGGATGCCCCTGGAGCAGGCATGGGGGGAGGGGGCTGTGGATGAGCAGTAGAAGGGAAGCCCCGCCCTTCCCCGCTGCTCCGACCTCTCCACAGAGGCCTCTTGGGGTCAGATCTTCCTAGCGCTGGCTTCTGCCTCCCTGCGTGTCTGCATTTTTCCAATCTAATGGACTTAAATAACAAGGACACCAAATCTCTTGCTAGATCTCAACATCCTGCTCTCATCAGAGTCACTCTTAAAATATTTGCTCTGAGGCCAGTGCTGTGGAGTAGCGGGTAAAGCCACTGCCTGCAAAGCCGGCATCCCATATGGGCACTGGTTCAAGACCCAGCTGTTCCACTTTTGATCCAGCTCTCTGCTAATGTGTCTGGGAAAGCAGAAGCTGGCCCAAGTCCCTGTTGGAGACCTGGAGGAAGCTCCTGGTTTTGGATAGGCCCAACTCCAGCTGCCGAGGCCTTTTGGGGGAGTGAACCCCGGCTGCGAGGTTGCCCAAGGAAGGCAGAGCTCAGGGCCCCACCCTGACCGGGGCCTCTCCCACAGTGCTGGCGCTTTTGGGGATTCCTCGTCACAGACAAAGCCCAGAGGGAACCCGTGCCAGCGCCTCCTGTCCATCTGGAGTCCACGGTGCAGCCTTACTTAGGTTCTTTCTCTGTCTCCCTCTCTCTCTGTAACTGTGACTTTCAAATAAATAAAATAAATATTTAAAAAGAAAAATGTCTGCCCCTTCCAGCAGCTGGGGCTCACGTGGGCAAGCTCCCTCCTCCTGGCCCAAAGCACAAGCCTCAATCTGTAGCGTACACATGCACATTCCACTGGGCATGTGGAAGGAAGGCAGTGAAGTCTTCCCCCGGTCTCCTGCGGCTTCTTCTCATAGCAGCCTCCTGGAAAAGCCCTCACCCCGGAAAGAGGAGCTGAGGGCTTCTAAGGCACTGTACCCATCTGCCTGAGGGGAGGAGAACTTTGCAGTGATCGGCAGAATGCAGGTTCCTCGCTCCCGCCGTTCCTGCAGTTCCTGAATTGTTCTCCTGTGATCCAGATACACGTTCATCAGATGCCGAACAGGTTTTGGCTATGATTTGATGTAACGCGCCCATGTGGCCAGTATCCTCCCACGGGGCCACAGCGTGTGCACCCAGATCCAACGTCTTACTCCCCCAGTGATAAAGGCTCAGTGGAACAAGAGCGCTGGCTGTGTCGTTTCCTTATTAAGAATATAAACCCACAGGGCTCTGAGCCGATGCAGTCTCCTCACCCATTCCATTTCCCCGGCTGAGCCTCCTGGGAGAGTCGTTTCTCCTGTCCCGCTGTATTTCCCAGAGTGGCCACATCTGGGATTACAAACTCGCACCAGCAGTGTGCTGGTCATCAATTATTCTCCAGCAAACTGCCTTCCTGCAGACCCCAACAACTTCCCCCCCTCAGCAACATCCTGGGAGCCCCGACCCCACAGCCTTTGGCCAGCATTAGGCACCAGGGACGGTGAGTTCACCATTCTGGATCATTTGTAAAATTTCCCTTGCCGGGTTCTTTCCACTGTGAGTTCTTTTTTTTTTTTTTTTAAGATTGTATTTATTGGCTGGTGCCATGGCTCACTTGGCTAATCCTCCGCCTGCAGCACTGGCACCCTGGGTTCTAGTCCCGGTTGGGGCACCAGATTCTGTCCTGCACCTGGCTCCTGGCTTCGGATTGGCATAGTGGCCATTTGTGGGGTGAACCAGTGGAAAGGAAGACCTTTCTGTCTCTCTCTCACTAACTCTGTTTGTCAAAATAAAGATTGTATTTATTTATTTGAAAGTCAGAGTTAAACAGAGAGGGAGAGGGAGAGGGAGAGGGAGAGGGAGAGGGAGAGGGAGAGGGAGAGGGAGAGGGAGAGGGAGAGGGAGAGGGAGAGGGAGGTCTTCCATCTGCTGATTCACTTTCCAATTGGCTGCAATGGCCAGAGCTGCACCAATCTGAAGCCAGGAGCCAGGAGCTTCTTCCAGATCTCCCACGCAGGTGCAGGGGCCCAAGGACTTGGGCCATCTTCTACTGCTTTCCCAGGCCACAGCAGAGAGCTGGATCGGAAGTGGAGCAGCCAGGACTCAAACTGACGCCCATATGAGATGCCAGCCCTGCAGTAGCGGCTTTACCTGCTACACCACAGTGCCAGCCCCTCATTTGTGAGTTTTTATCTCTGTCTGCAGCCCACTTGTTCCTATTTGCTTGTTATCAGGTGTGAGCATCACGCAGAATTCAAACAGAATCCAACTCAGGTTTCTGGGGAGCTCGGTGTTCAGTCTGGACGCACCTGTGCTTCTGTAGTTGTTGTTCGGCCGACTTCAGATTCCCCTCTGCCTCTGGCGGCTGCCTCTCCTTCCCACCTGCTCCTGTGGCTTCCTCACCTGCTGCCTGAGATGGGAAAGAAACGCACACTGCCCGGAAGCCCGTGGGAAACCCTGACCTTCTGCTAGTCTGAGGCGTGATGGGAAGGCATGGGCCTGGCCTTCCCCGTAAATGCACAGACCTGCTCTCACAGATGTGAACAATGCGCAGGAAGCCTGCGTCTTACAGGTAGGTGACGCTCGTAAGCACACCAAGCAGCCCGGGATTCCAGGCTCCTCTGATGCCCCAGAGCGCATCCTTGTCCTGTGCTTGTGTTTTCCCACGGTGTGAGCTTTGTGGCCCTGCAGTGCGTCTTCCCAGCACCACCCGACAGCGTTCACTGTGAGAAAGCAGCACTGTAGGCCCCGTGTGTGTCAGACAGCTGATTTGGCTCTCAATGGGCAGCATCATGTGAATCATCATGGTCTGTGAAGCCCATATGGAGTTCGTTACCCCCACTCTGCATCAAGCTCATCTCCATTCATTCTCTACTGGCATCAAAGGCTCTCTCCACGTAAGACTCAGCACATGTGAGTCAAAGCTCTCATGGGGCACACATGTTGTCCGGGAACCTGGATTCTCCTCTAAGCCTTAAGCTTGCTGTTAGGCTCAGGTCCTGACTGAATTATCTTCCATTTCCCCAAGAGCCAGGTCGTGCCAGGATACTCCCTCCTCCTCCCCCCTCCTTGCTTCCTAAACATTTCCCAGTAAAACTAAACTGATCTCATTCTCCAAATCCAAAGATTTCTCCCTCTTCCTGTTCTCCTATTTCAATAGATGACAACTCCGTCTCTGTCACCATTTAAGATTCACACCAGGAACATTAAACCATTCAGGGAGAAAGTAGTCAAGAAGATATCACAAATCACAGTATTTGCTCCTACTTGAATTAGACACAAGTGAAATACCAGTACTGAGAAAGTACTACAGTGCAAATGAAAGATGAAAATCATACCATATTGTAGTGGAGGCTTTACCTAGGAAAGGAAGAAATGATTATTTTTGATGAAAAACATCAGGAAATGAAGCTCCCAAGGAAAGTGAAAATAGGAATCCACTGACATTACAAAAATCATTTGAGTTAACATAATGGATTCATAGGGTTAAAAATAAGAAAAAGTTTGAGTTTCCTGTTTTCATGTTGATCCTTCATCAAACAATTTCTGATAAAGACCACAAAGGTAAATAAATTATTTTTTATCAAAACATCTGCTTACATTACATTAAATGAACACCAAACAATTCATCATAGAAATGGAGAACATTTTTCTAATTATTATACAACTGTACCATTAACTAATCCCTGTGTGTGTGAATCTCAATATCCATAATGAGTCCTGAACCAGGAATTGTTTTCAGAGTCTCCAAGAAAACAGATCAAAGGACAGAACTTTTGAACATTATTTCTCTTGAATGCAACACAGCAAGGGTGCGATCTTAAATGCAGCTGCACATTTGCTGAACTGAAAAACAGTTTGGACAAATTAGGTCTTCATGTTTCCAGACCACAGAAAGAGAGGAGGCTGATGTCAGAATAAGATCAGGCTGGCGCCGCGGCTCACTAGGCTAATCCTCCGCCTTGCGGCGCCGGCACACCGGGTTCTAGTCCCGGTCGGGGCACCGATCCTGTCCCGGTTGCCCCTCTTCCAGGCCAGCTCTCTGCGTGGCCAGGGAGTGCAGTGGAGGATGGCCCAAGTGCTTGGGCCCTGCACCCCATGGGAGACCAGGATAAGCACCTGGCTCCTGCCATCGGATCAGCGCGATGCGCAGGTCGCAGCGCGCCTACCGCGGCGGCCATTGGAGGGTGAACCAACGGCAAAAGGAAGACCTTTCTCTCTGTCTCTCTCTCTCACTATCCACTCTGCCTGTCAAAAAAAAAAAAAAAAAGAATAAGATCAGGCAACAGAGAAGGCAGCAGCACCAAAGACAGAGCAGCTAAGTAAGGAGAGGGAAAACAGTGCTTCCCAAGCCCGAGTCAGCCCCTGACTCCATCGCAGAAGTCAGGCTCCACAGCGCGCAGTCAGGTGCTCATCTTAAGCCATGGAAAGACACATGTGCTAGCCTCCCAGAAGAGAGGGCCCCCCTCAAAAGTTGAAAATGATGATCAGACGCCGAGAGCAGCCATAACCCTTGCCAAATGGCGGGGTAACCAGAGCATCCAGAGACCACTTGTTCCAATGTCGTCACAGGAAATCCCAGCCCGGAAGGGCAAAGAGGACGTCGGGGCTGTTCCTTTCACTGTGCACCCAGCGGAGGAAAGAGCAGTGTCCCTGCCCCTTGTCCCCATCCCTGTGGGTGGGCAAATAGGAAGAGCAAGGAGCTCACCAAGATTTAAGGTTTATTCTTGCTGTGTGAAGGGAAGTTCTTGTCACGTGGGTGTCTCACTGGGACTAGAGAGTTGTCTTGCTGAGATTCTCACTAAAACGTGTGGAGTGTTCTCGGGAGTAGCTTCCATCCCCACCACTAATTGTGTTCATGTGGGGAATCTAAGAGCCACAGGGTAGCTGGACTCTGGACGTAGGTCAGCCTTGTAAGGAGCTTGGAAATGGTCATTCCTGTCTATATTACGACAAAAAGGTGAACAAACTAGAAATCAAAAGCCCCCTTAGATCCATCAGGGAGTGGATGCTACAGCCCAAACTATTGTTTGCATTTTTTTCAAACTAAACTTACCTTAATATTCATGTTTACTTATATGTAACTATATATAATATTTGTGTTTTCCTATATAGAAATTTTAATGAAAAAATGTATAAAGAAACATGGACTACTAGTTCATGGTATTCACGTTGGTATTTAGGAGAAAGCATATTGATGTCTGAAACTGAACCTGTAACACAGCCACAATAAGGTGGGCTGACGGCCAGAGAAATGGATGCAGATGGCCGGATAAAGGTACACCCGGTTTGGTAAAATGTCAGTCTATCAGGTGTTCCATGGTTTAATGTTCTCGTAGGAAGTCGGTGGCATTTAGCTAAACTCAAATGTCTCCCATCAGTGACTTTTCTTCTGAAGAGTCCCCAAAATGCTTAGAATTCTACACATTTGGAAGAGTGTAGACATACTCCCAATTAGAGTTTCCCCCAGTGAATTCGGCACGGAGTAGGAAATGCAAGGACATACTGAGAAGTTTTATGGAGATTTTACATTTAGGGTTTTTGTTTTGTTTTGGTTTGGTTTGGTTTTTAGGGAGAGGATCAATGGGAAAAACAAGTCCCATGTCCCTTCCTAGGGAAATGATAGAGAAACTGTGGTATATCCAACAAACAATTCTACTCAGGCAAGGAGGGGAACAAATTACTAATACATAAAGCAATATGGGTCTGTTTCTGGCCATGCTGACTCAAGTGACCCAGGATAATAATAACCAGCAGCCGATCACAATGAGTCCCTTCTGTGACGTGTGGCTGACTGGGATCAGTGGTGCAGAGGGGCATGGGAGGACAGGAGGGCGGAGGGAGGGGCTCTGACAGATGCACAAGGGGCAGAAGCACCTGTCTGGGGGTGAAGGGTGAATTCCATCTTGAATGAGGTGATGGTTTCATTGCTTCCACAATGTTAAAAATGAATCATCCCAGGGCCGATGCTGTTGCATAGTGGGTAAAGCCACTGACTGCTACTCCCGTATCCTGATGGGCTCTGCTCCATTTCCAATCCACCTCCCTGCAAATGTGCCTGGGAAAGCAGGGGAAGATGGCCCAGATGCTTGAGGCCCTCCATGCAAGTGAGAGTCCTAGAAGAAACTCCTTGCTCCTGGCTTTGGCCTGGCCCAGCCCCAGCCATTGTTTGAGGAGTGAACCAGCAGGTGGAAGCACTTTCTCTCTCTCTCTCTCTCTCTCTCTCTCTCTCTCTCTCTCTCTCTCTCTCTGCCTTTCAAATAAATAAATAAATGAATCTTAAAAAATAAATCATTCGGGGCCAGAGCTGTGGCGTAGTGGGTTAACACCCTGGCCTGAAGCACCAGCATCCCATATGGGCACCGGTTCTAGTCCCGGCTGCTCCACTTCTGATCCGGCTCTCTGCTGTGGCCTGGGAAAGCAGTGGAAGATGGCCCAAATCCTTGGGCCCCTCTACCCACATGGGAGACCTGGAGGAAGCTCCTGAGTCCTGGCTTTGGATCCATGCAGCTCTGGCTGTTGCAGACAATTGGAGAGTGAACCAGTGGATGGAGGATCAATCTCTCTCTCTCTCTCTCTCTCTCTGCCTCTCCTCTCTCTCTGTGTAATCTTTCAAATAAATAAATAAATCTTTTAAAAAAAAATCATTCTATTCTTTAAAGAAATACTGCTTAACTTTACTGAACTTGATTTGTAGAAAAAAATCTGGTATATTCGCTGAGAGTTTTATTTTTCTGACAAAAACATGGACAATATTAAAAAATAATTGGGCCAGCGCCACGGCTCAATAGGCTAATCCTCCGCCTGTGGCGCCGGCACACCGGATTCTAGTCCCGGTTGGGGTGCCGGATTCTGTCCCGGTTGCCCCTCTTCCAGGCCAGCTCTCTGCTGTGGCCTGGGAGTGCAGTGGAGGATGGCCCAAGTGCTTGGGCCCTGCATCCCATGGGAGACAAGGATAAGCACCTGGCTCCTGCCTTCAGATCAGTGCAGTGCACTGGACGCAGTGTGCCGGCCGCAGTGCGCCAGCCACAGTGGCCATCGGAGGGTGAACCAATGGAAAAGGAAGACCTTTCTCTCTGTCTCTCTCTCACTGTCCACTCTGCCTGTCAAAAAAAAAATAAATAAATAATTGAAAGCATTTCACCTTTGAATTAATGTCAATGTATAATTGATTAATAAATAAATACGAGCTGACTTTGGGTGAGAAGCCAAGATCATCTTTAAATATTCATGAACTACCTGTTAAAGAATTTTGCAGCACATAATAAATAGTAACTTTATGAAAAATGAAGAAAAATGCATAAATGTGCTTAACATATCGGTAAGAATCTTATTTAGACACATGTTTATAGAAACGGACTTTACAGAGAGAGGCAGTTGCTGTAGCAATAATACTGAAGTCCTTTTTGCAGCAGAAATTAAGTGCAGATTCTTGTTTAGCCAAGTTTCTAAAAAGATTAACATTTTCTTTCACTGTTCACTATTTTTTAAACGAATTTAATAATAATCAAATTAACTTCAACAGAAAATGACTGAAGAAAACACACAGGTCAAATACACCAGCTGTGAGCTTCTTAGGCTAAGTATAACAAAGACAATCCCACTGTTTGAGTGCTTATCAGAGCCTGCTTGTCATTTCTTATGATGCAACGCATGTCCTCCTGAAAGCCACTGTGTTGGAGCCGGGGACGGGGCACAGCAGGTAAAGACACTGCCTGCAGCACCAGCATCAGCCATGGGCACCGGTTCCTGTCCTGGCTGCCCCACTTCCAATCAGCTCCCTGCGTATGGCCTGAAAACGCAGGGGGAGATGGCCCGAGTGCCTGGGCCCCTGCACCCACATGGGAGACCTGGATAAAGCTCCTGGCTCCTGGCTTCAGCCTGATCTGGTCCAGGCTGTGGGGGCCATCTAGGAGTGAACCATTAGGGGGAAGATCTCTCTCTCTCTCTCTCTCTCTCTCTCTCTCTCTCTCTCTCTCTCTCTCTCAACAAAACCACTGTACTGTGCACAATCAGCAGCACCACAGGTCTTAGAGGGAAACGGTTCAGCAGCACAACACTAAAATCCCCATCAGTGCCGCAGGAAACACACGCACTCCCCAAGGAACCTAACACATGGCAGCACTTGTTTTTTTGAAATATTTCTTTTGCTTTTCTTTCTTTCTTTGTGAGATGTAGGAAGCCGGGGGTGGGGGAAAGCTAAGAGAGCGCCCATCTGCTGGTTCAGCCCCCAGATGCCTGTGACAGCTGGGGCCAGGGTCAGGAGCCAGGAGCTCAGCCCAGGTCTCCCATCTTGGTGGCAGAACCCAAGCACTTGAGCCATCGCCTGCTGCTGCCCGGGGTCGGCACAGGTGGGAAGGTGGAGACAGAGTCCGGAGCAGGGAATCAGCCCAGGCCCTTGCTGTGGGCAGTGCGCTTTCCACTGCTCTCTTAACTACCAGGCCAAATGCCCGCCCTGACAGTAGGCTACTTTCATTGCTTTTTTAACACTTACTCAACAGTTAGGTAATGCATGAACGCTAAAGCAAGTGCGGCACTTTAACCTGGAAGCCCTGAGCCAGCTGTGGGCGCAGTGCCAGCGAGGTGCAGCTGTGAGACATGGTGGGGAGCAGGCGGGGGTTCCTGGGGCAGAGTGGTCACACACCATGGGCATTCAAATTGGCAGGAACTCCTGAGCTCCCTCTCTCAGCTGATGACAATCTCAGGCCCCCACTGGCTGCTGTCCACAGACCTGAGCCCTTTGCTTCCTAAGCCTCCTCTTAGGGAAGTGCCCAGTGTGGCAGGCGGCTTCCCCAGACCAAGAAGAGAGAGGAAGGTCACCCAAGTGGAATCCACGGTCAACTAGAGGGTGTCCATTGCCACCGGATACTGATTGGCATAATGGACCTTGCAAATAGCAGACAAACTCTCTTCAGAGGCAATCCAGAACGCTCAAAGAGAAACGGTGCTAGCAACAGGAAGCCAGGACGTGTGCCCGGAGCTGGCTAAAGGTGAAGGGTTTGGAGCCAACAGCCTTGGTCAGTGCATTTGGAGGCCCTTCCTGAAGCTGCCACTAGGAACAACTTACCCACCTCGTTCTGCACGTCTCCCCCACCCCAAGTAATCAACCTCCAGAATGTACTTCCTTAGAGAGGTTTGCTCAACTCTGTGAAAGGATCTTTCAATCAGACTGGCCTACATGTTTTACAAGTCTGGTAGGGATGAGAACCCTTGTGCATTCCACCCAGTGACTCGGCTCTTCTGGGACCCTAGGTGGACCCCAGCTCTCACAGAGGGGCCTGCACAGTGTAATGGGGATGTCAGGGGTGCTAATGGGGGGCTGTTGAGACATCCCCTCCCCTTCTCCACCTCAAGTTCTACACACATCCCACAGTACCTACACCTTCTCAGATTCCAACAGCAGCCTGCATGTGGCCATTCTTGTAACCATGCAAAGTAGTTGGGGCTGGCATTTTGCAGAACTAGGCTAAGATGAGTTAGGTACTAGTTTTTAACTCAAACTTTAAGAGGGCGCCAAAATACTCTCCCATCAAGATGAATAGTACCTTAACACAATTTTTAAAAAAGATTTATTTGAAAGGCAGGGTGGCGGGGGTGGGGTGGGGGGAGAACCAGAGAAAGAGATCATCTATCCACTGGTTTACACCTCAAATGGCTACAATGCTCGAAACTGGGCCTGGCTTAAATCAGGGGCCTGGAGCTCCCCTGGGGTCTCCCACATAGGTGGCAGGGGCCCAAGTACTTGAACCATCTTCTGCTGCTCTCCCAGGCACATTGGCAGGGAGCCAAAGGGGAAGCGGAGAAGATGGGACTCCAACCGATGATCAGATATGAGATGCTGGCATCACAGGCAGTGGCTTAACCCACAGCACAACGGCCCCTCTTAACCCAATTTAAAAAAAAAAAAAAGGGAACTACAGTCAGCGCTGGCCATCCGGTTTTGTACATCCCTCTGCCAGCAGCAGGCCAGGGGTCAGGCCCATTGGCTTTTTCTCAGGTCAGGCGCGCGCCTGCGAGCTGGGGGGGGGGGGGGGGGGGCGCCGCGGGCAGCCGAGACCTGCGCATGCGCATGCAGGTCGGCCCCACCGCCCTGGTGTCAGCGCCTCCCGATTTATGTAGCCTCGCCTGGCTTGGCCCCCCGGGACCTAAACCTCCTCATCTGAAGCGGGGTCGCCGCTGGCCACCTCCCCTTGCTTCTAGTTAGGGAGCAGAGCGCAGCGGTTCCTGGCGGCCTAGCGTGGCCCCGTGTCAGGAGGGGCAGGGGCAGGGGCAGGGGCAGGTCTGGGGAAGTAGGAAGCAAGCGGGGCGGCCGGGAACGGCAGTCCTCGTGGCCGAGGCGCGAGAGAACGAGGCACCTTCGCTTTCCTCGTCCTAGGGCTGCGGGGACTCCCTCACAGGCGGCCTTCGGACGGCTCAGCCCCCGGCTCCCAGCACCCCTTGCGGGGACTACATTTCCCAGCAGGCTTCGCGCGTACTCGGCGGCCAAGCCACGCCCTCATCTGCCTCCTCACCCGGGACCCGCCTCTGGTCGAGCTGGGGGCCTCTGTGGCGCTGGACTCTGGCCTCTCCGGAGGGTGGGGGTGAACACCGAGACCCGAGCACCCCAAGCCCCCACGGTTTGGGGCAACGCACCCTACACCTCGACTAACTCAGTGTTACAGGGCTGGGAAGGAGCGGGACAAGCACCCTGACTGCCCTCTTCAGCTGTTCCGAGCTGACTCCGTCCCCAAACTGCCCTGGCCGCGCCACAGCGGCTCGGCCCCCAGTCCCGGCCTCCGCCTGTTCCCGGATCCTGCCCCTTGCCACGCCGTGCGCTGGGGGCGGGAGCTCCCACTTTCCCTGCGGCCCCCTTGCTCTCAGACCGCTGTGACTTAAGCCTGTACGGGCTAGCCCCCCGCCCAGACGCTCCCTGAGGCTTGCACAGTTGGATGAGGTTAAAATGTAGCCTGTGACCTTTAGTCCAGCTCCGAGCGCATCCAATGCCTCAGTTCAGGGCCTTGACCTTTAATTATTAATAGCCTGGAGCCGCCCCCAGAAGGGAGACACTGTAGTGAAGACAGGATAAGCTGTAGAGGTTACAGAGAATTAACTTAGATAGCCCTCACCCCAACCAAAAGGGTCTCGGTGTTCCCTGTTTCTATTGCTTCTTGTGCAGCCTGGGCCAAAGGTAGACACACAGAATGTTTTGTTAGAGCAGGTGGATTATGGAGCAAAGAGGATTTAAAAAAAAAATTATTTATTTGGAAGTCAGAGTTACACAGAGAAGGAGAGGCAGAGAGAGAGAGGTTTTCCATCCGCTGGTTCGCTCCCCAATTAGCTGCAACAGTTGGAGCTACGCTGATCTGAAGTCAGGATCCAGGAGCTTCTTTCAGGTCTCCCACGCAGGTGCAGGGGCCCAAGGACTTGGGCCATCTTCTACTGCTTTCCCAGGCCATAGCAGAGACCTGGATCGGAAGTGGAGCAGCCAGGATTCGAACCAGTGTCTGTATGGGATGCTGGTGCTGCAGGTGGTGGCTTTACCCGCTACACCACAGCGCTGGCCCCACAAAGAGGATTTCTTTTACAAAATTAGCTAAATGAGGGGAATTGTAGCAGAGTAGCTAGGAGAAGCCAAACCTGAATCCTGGGTCCGTCACACACATGGTTGACCTCTGGCCAATCACTTAACCTTTCTGTGCCCCCAGAGATAGAGTAATGGTGGCCACCTATCTTAGAGGTGTTGTGATATTTAATCAGTATAAGGGGACTTCAAAAAGTTCATGGAAATATGGAATTAAAAGGTAAGTTTATTTCAGTGCAGAGTTTTGAAATCCATGCATGCAAGGGGTCATCAGTTAGTGGAAAATACATATTACAAAAAACTGCATGAAGGCCAGCGCCGTGGCTCAACAGGCTAATCCTCCGCCTGTGGTGCCGGCACACTGGGTTCTAGTCCCGGTCGGGGCGCTGGATTCTGTCCTGGTTGCCCCTCTTCCAGGCCAGCTCTCTGCTATGACCTGGGAGTGCAGTGGAGGATGGCCCAAGTGCTTGGCCCCTGCACCTGCGTGGGAGACCCGGAAGAAGTTCCTGACTCCTGGCTTTGGATCGGCCCAGCTCCGGCTGTTGCGGCCATCTGGGAAGTGAACCAGCAAATGGAAGACACCTCTTTCTCTCTCTCTTTGCCCCTCTGCCTCTCTGTAACTCTGCCTCTCAAATAAATAAATAAATAAATCCAGGGAGCTGGATTGGAAGGGAGTAGCTAAGATTTGAACCGGCACCCATATGATATGCCGTTACTGTGGGCAGATAGCCAGCCCACTATGCCACAGCACCAGCCCCTGCCTCAAATATTTTAAAATATGTGGAAACTCGGACCCGTACCTGGCATGTAGTCAGTATAAGTGCTAGCTAATTAACCTGTTTATTTATAATTTAATAAAAGGTCTTCAGAATAATTGGCCAGTCAGCACCAATGCTTTGTCCACCCTCGGTATCTGAGAAAAGGCTTAGCGTGTCTGTAGTGATAGTGTTATTGAAGTATAAGTTACACATAAAATGCACCCGTTAGAAGTGCACAGTTTGATGATCTTTGATGAATGTCAATACTGGTGTGACCACCTTCACCCTCATGCTGTAGAATATTTCCATCACCCCTTAAAGTTCTGCCACACCCCTTTGTTTACTTAATTTTTGCCAGTTTAACAGGTGCCTGGTACTCACTGGAATTTGCATTTCCCTGGTGAATGATGATAGCACATAACTTTTATTTTTCCATAACTTTTTGTTTCAAAGGCAGAAGGAGACAGGCAGAGAGAGCTTCCAGCCACCGACCAACTCTCCAAATGTCCACACGACAGCTGGGGCTAGACCAGGGCAAAACCAGGAATCAGGGACTAAATATGGGTCTCCCGCAGGGATGACAGGCACCCAAGTACTTGAGCTATCTTCTGGTACCTCCCGAGGTGTGTGTTAGAATTGGGACTTGAACCCAGGGACTTCAGTGTATGGGATGCAGGCATCCAAAGAAGCAGCTTTAGCATTGTGCCAAATGCTTGCCCCATTGCGTCACTTTCAAGTGGTAACTCACTTCTAGGGAAAGAATGAAAGGGGTGGGTCCGAAGAAGGCCCACCTGGAGCGGGCTTTGTGCCACAACAGGTTAAATCACTGCTGGGGATGCCTGCATCACATAACAGAGCGCACAGTCATGTCCCAGCTAGCGTCCTGCTACTGCATCCAGAGGTGACCGGCCATGGCTCAAGAGCATGAAGCTCTCTGGTGCTGGCTGTTGGCGGGGTTCAGACACTGCCTGAGATGCCTGCAGCACATCTCAGAAAGCCTGGGTGAAGTCCCAGCTCTGCTCCTGACTCCAGCTTCCTGCTGACGAGCAGCCTGGGAGCCAGCCGGTTGGGCCTCAAGCACTTGCTCCCCTGCCATCCACATGGAAAACCTGGATTGGGTTTCTGCTTTCAGCCTGGCCCAGACCTGGCTGCTGTTAGCATTTGGGGAGTGAAGCAGTGCATTGAATAGCTCTATCTTTGTCTTAAGTAAATCAATAAAAAATGAATGACTTTTTTTAAAAAAAGATTTATTTATTTATTTGAAAGTCAGAGTTACACAGAGAGAGAAGGAGAGGCAGAGGTCTTCCATCTGCTGGTTCATTCCCCAATTGGCTGCAACAGCTGGAGCTGCGCTGATCCAAAGCCAGGAGCCAGGAGCTTATTTCGGGTCTCCCACACAGGTGCAGGGGCCCAAGGACTTGGTCCATCTTCTACTGCTTTCCCAGGCCATAGCAGAGACCTGGATTGGAAGTGGAGCATCCTGGACTCGAACCGGCACCCACATGGGATGCTGGTGCTGCAGGCTGCGGCTTTACCGCTATGCCACAGTGCTCCCCGCCCCTTTTAAAAGCTTCCTGCAAGGGGAACTCTCTGACATGTTTCAGTTTAGGGCCCTGCCCAAATCGTATATCATTCTTTGCTCAAATAAACCTTTTTATTTAATTTCTTTATTTTTTCTGTTAAGAGAAGTTGGGCAGATGACACAAGGCAATGGATGTTCACTAGAACAGGCTCCCAAGCCTCTCCCAAGGGCTGAGGGAGACAAGAGCCCCTCTTCTGAGGCTCCCATCCTACTGCCATCAGCCCACGGGTGGGCTCCGCCCTTGGCTCTGCCGTATCTGCAGCTCCCTCTGCCGGTCAGCCTGGCTAGTGCAGGTCCTGTAGCATTACACGGTTGCCCTTGAGAGATAATTCCGACTTCGAGTATTCTGTCCTAGGGCACCATGAACAAATTTTGATGTAATAGATTGTATGCTGTGATTGAGCTTTTTTAAAGGTTCAGTTGTTTTATTTGAAAGACAAGACAGAAAGAGAGAGAGAGAGATCTTCCATCATTGGTTCACTCCCCCCAGTGGCTGCAGTATCCAGGGTTGGGCAAGGCCAAAGCCAGGAGCCAAGACCATTTCAGCCTCCCAAGTGAGTGGCAGGAGCAAAAGGAGCTGAGCCATCATCTGGTTCCCAGGTACGTTGGAAAGGAGCTGGACTGGAGGTAGAGTAGCCGGGACTTGCATAGGCACTCAGATACGGGATGCTGGCATTACGAGTGGCGCAGCTTAACCCACCATGCCACAATACCCACCCCTGATCTTTTCAAGGTATGGCCAGGGTACAGAGCATCCCAGAAGCCTAGAGAAATACACTGAGCTGTGGACCACACCCTCACTGCCCACAGCAGAGGTGTGTGTGGCACAGGGCTGGGATGCTGTGGACTGAGTGTGCTCTTCCCTCATCTACAACCAAGAAGAGCTGAACCTCTAGAAGCCAGCAGCCGTGGAAGGAACCCAGTTACCCACTCGTGTTAGGAAGAATGTAGGACACAAAGAGGGTAGCAACGATTGCAGAGGACAACTCTGCTCGCCTACATTCAGAGGCATTGGAGACAAAACCCAGATACTCCTGCGGAGCCAAAGTCTCTGGGCACTGCGGCCAAGCACCGCACGAGGGCGCAAGCGACCATGCACAACAAGAGGACGCCAGGTGCAGAGGGTGGGAGCAGTGTTGGGGGCATTCCTTGAATTCTCAAGGTTGGAGCTCCCACGCTGAGAACACAGGATGGGAAGCCGCAAGGCACTGTTAGACAATGTCCATCAAGACATGGTGTCAGAGGAAGAGGTGCTATATAGTGGCAGAAAACGGAGGGCGGAACCTTCTCAAGTTAAAATTCCCCTCCTGGTTTCATGTCTCCAAAGCCATTCTCTTACATGAGCTGGGAGGGAATCTGAGGGGCCTGTGTGGAGGGAGACGCCAGGTCACTTTACCTGTACTAAGGCCCCATGTCTGCAGCCATGCCAAAGGCCAAGGCAGGAAAAGCAACCATCGGCAATGCTCCATTTCATCTCAGGGCTCAGGGGTACTTTAGCAACATGTGACAGTTCGACAAGGTCCCTAAAAGAAAACAGCAGCAGCCTCTTGGAAGCTACTGTTCAGCTGAGAATCTGAGGAGGAGCAGGTGCACAGCCCCTTCAGGAAATGCACCTTCCTCACTGTTCCTCCCTTGGGTTCCTCGGCCTTTGCTCACAGCTGAGACATCCTGCTGGACGGCTGCTCTGAGACGCCATTTCTGCAGGGGCGCAATGCAGCAATGCTCACGCATTTACCAAATACGGGTTTCAGGACAGCCACTCTGTGCCGGGTGCGGAGGACGTCGCGGCGAACGCGCCCAGCCCTGCAGCTTTCCCGAGCGCTGCTGGGGTCTAGAGTTGCTGTAGTCCTGCCCAGGCTTTCTCTCTCCTCCAGGCAGTCCGAGTTTCAGACTGCAAGGACCTGATTTGCAGTAGGCACCGTCAGGTCCGTGGCTACCCCGGATCTTTTCAATGGTCTTCCTGTGTTTGGGGATTTTCTCTGCAATGCAGCTCCCACTCCATGCAGCTGAAGGCAGAACTCGCCTTCCCTCCCAGCCTTTCTCAGAGCAAGGGCACAGCGGTGATGCAGGCACAGCTGATGGGTGCACCTGTGTGGCCTGCTGACTCAGCAGAGAGAGACCCAAGGGCACAGGCATGGTGCAGCGCTCCTTCGGGTGCAAAAGGGAGCACGGTGTGAGTGCGTGGTTCTCCAAGCAACGCTGACGAAGGTTCTGGCAGCAAGAGTGCAGCAGTGGGGGCCCTGGTGGGCTCTCGGGGCAGCTGGCCCACACGGAGGCTTCTGGCTGTGCAGTTTGCAGTGGCCATAGCAGAGACACTGTGGGCTACCCACGGTTCTCACGTGCTTACCTTATACCATGCTGAGAGTGAGTCCTGCTCCTTGCAAAGAACTGTGACTTGACCGGTGCACTCCCAGGTCAAAGGGCGTGAAGGGCAGGTGTGGGGTCAGCAGGGGAGACGCTGCTTGGGATGCCTGCATCCTGCAGTGCAGGGCCTGGGTCTGATCCCAACTCCACCTCCAAAACCAGCTTCCTGCAGGTGCATCCTGGGGCAGCAGAAGGGGCCCAAGTAGCTGAGTCCCTGCCACCACGTGGGAGACAGGGGCTGAGTTCTGGGCTCATGGCTTCCGACCAATGCCTTCTCTGTTGTGGGCATTTGAGAAATGACCAGGGAATGGAGATCTCTCTCTCTCTCTCCCTCTCTCCCTCTCCCTGCCCCCTCCCTCTCTCCTCTGTCTCACTCTGCCTTTCTAAGTAAAAATTGAATAAATACAGCTCTCTGCTAATGCACCTAAGAAAGCAGCAGAAGATGGCCCAAGTGCTTGGGCCCTGCACCCCTGTGGGAGACCTGGATGAAGCTCCTGGCTCCTGGCTTTGGCATACCCAGCCCTGGCCATGGCCAACATCTGGGGAGTGAATCAGCGGATGGAAGATCTGTCTTTGTCTCTTTCTCTGCCTCTCCCTTTCTGTAACTCTGCCTTTCAAATGAATAAATAAATCTTTTTTTAAAAAATGAACAAGCAGAAGACACAATGAATTCCACAAATATTTATTAAAAGCATACCCTGTATCAGCCAATTAGCCTAGGTACAGCATAAAATACTTCTCTCAGCCACAGTAACACTGGCATTTCAGACTCCAGATGCCTGCTTGCTAAGATAAAAGGCAGCCGCGGGCAGCTGTCCGCAGAGCCCTCCTGCCAGTCAGGGCACATTTTAAAGATAGAATCGCCCTAAAAATAGGCCCGCACGTCCCAGGCTGGACAGGTGATTGGCCAGAGAGAGGGGAGGAGAGCGCTGCCTCAGGGAAGGAGCCTGGAGCACAGAGCCCTGCCCAGCGTCCTCGCCGCCATGGCCCTGCCGCTGAGGTCCTTGAGCCGGGGCTTGGCCACCGCAGCCAAGGGCGACCACGGAGGCGCCGGAGGTGAGTGGGGCCGCGCCCTGCCCCTGCCCAGCTGGTCCACCCCCGGGGTCCCGGAGACTGCCCTCCCCTCGTGTGTTGCATGGCCACAGTGCCACGGGGCCTCCTCCAGCCTGGCTCACTGGCCTTCCCCTGGCCGCCCGCAGCCAACACCTGGCGCCTCCTGACCTTCGTGCTGGCGCTGCCCAGCGTGGCCCTGTGCACCCTCAACTGCTGGCTCCACGCGGGTCACCGCGAGCGCCCCGAGTTCATCCCCTACCACCACCTGCGCATCCGCACCAAGGTAGGCGGCGGAGGCCCTGGCGCCGGGCGGGACGGGGTGCAGGACTGGGTGCGGGACCCCAGGCGGGCGGCGCTGACCTGTGCTCCCCTCCCTCTCTCCGCAGCCCTACTCCTGGGGGGACGGCAACCACACGCTTTTCCACAACCCGCACTTCAACGCCCTGCCCACGGGCTACGAGAACCCCTGAGCCTGGGCGGCCCAGGCCAATAAAGGTGTAGAAGCCCCGAGTCCGAGTCCGGCTCGCGGGGACGGCGGGGTGGGCGGGACCTCGCGCAGGTGCAGTGCCCTCTGCGCGCCACTAGCTTTCTCCTCCTTGTCCCCGTCGCTGATTCGGGGGTGCCCGAGGCCGTGGCCTTCGTGAGTAAGTGGGAGTCCCCTCGGGGCTCTAGGCGGCAGAGGGCTTTCCCTTACACGGAATTGTCGCAGGAACGGGGAGAGGGGACAAGATAGACTCGCTGAGGTGCCGGGAGATTCAATGGCTGGTCTCGGCTCAGGCAGCTGGGACGAGGTCCAAGCGAACCCAGGGTCGCAGACCTTGCATCCCCACTGTCCCCTGACGCGCACAGCCCAGAGTGACAGCCTCTGAACCCTGGCCATCTGGAGGGAACCCCATCTCAATCGCGGCCTCTGAGCCAATGCGTGCGGCCTCGGGTCCTAAATCTGGGCTCGGAATATTCTAGTCACGCTCTACGACCGCAGTCAGGAGTCTTTCGGGGTAGTCTGGGAAATCAGCTCCTTCCTGGAAGCCTGGACTTCCTGGCTTTTGGAGACCAAATTCAGGGCGGCACTGGTGCATATGAGCTGCGTGTCTCATTCACCTCCTAGGACAGCCTGCCCCCTGGCCAGACGGAAGCCACTACTGAGACCCAGGACACACACCCACATACATGCACACTCACACACAGTCACACAGGTGCACACGTGTACCAGTACACACACGAACACACACGTACACTAGCACACACATACATGCATACATGCACACTCCCACACACGGGTGTACACCTGCATGCACACACATGTACACTCCCACGTGTACATTAGCACACATGTGTGTGCAGACCTACACTCGCACACACATGTACACTCCCACACACACGTGCACGCACACGACCTTGCCCCACTCCCCTTATATTCCTCATGGAACATCAGGCAAAGATGACCTACGGCCCAGGCACAAGAGAAAAGTGAGAGAACTTTTTCTGCACACATAAGTGGGTTCCCTCAACTCTACCTACGGTAGCACCCCAGTGCCTGCATTAGGGCGTTTTACATTCAAGGCAAATGCATCATTGACATCCTCATTCCACGTGGCCATTCTTCCACACGAGCACATCCTTAGTCCTGCGTCAGCAGTCTGTCACTGGAGCAGCCTGGCAGAGGTGCAGACGTAGAAGAACCTTTCCACTGTTGGGACGGGCTCAGCACCCAGGGATGCTCAGACCAGTCGACTCAAACAGAGGTTGCTCCCATGGAGACAGCTTTACAGCGGGAGGCAGGACCAGCCCCAGGAGGAGACGGGCAGGAGAGGGGATCACTGGGACAAAGGCAAATCTGAAGCCCCGCAGCTGGCGTCCTCCCCGGGGAAGGTGGCCGTGTCTCCCGGCTTCTCACCCAGCATCTCCTTGTACTGGTGCTTGAAGAAGCCAAGCTTGGAGGGGAAAGAAACCACAGAATCTGGGTGAGAGGGCAGGGGCGAAGGTGGGGGCAGGAAGGAGCTGAGTGGGGAGAAGGGTAGGGGGCTGCACGGGATTGAGACTCTGGGCCAGATCACGAATGTGCCCCGCGGCTGCGATGCTGTGTCTGGGGGAAAGCAGGCGCTGGGTCCATGGCTGTCTCACTCCAGCCGCTCTGTACTGTGGGTACTGTGAGTGTTTAGAAGGGACACACTGACTCGGGGAGGTCGAGCGACTCCTCCGGCCTTAAACAGGAGTCGGGAACAGAGCCAACAATGAGGCCAGGCCTGCGGGACCGGTGCTCTGAGCACTGGCTCTGCCGCCTGTCTGGGGAAGACTGGTGGGTGCAGGTGGTGTGGAGGGAGGGCCACGCGCTCACCTTGTACAGTGTGGCTGAGATGAGAGCCAGCAGCAGCAGGCCGCCCACGCAGCTGCCCACCACCAGGGGGACGGGGTCGTGCTCCTCATACTCCTCCAGCACCGTCTCCACCTGCAGGGCATCAGGCCTTCTGCCCCCCACTCCCTCCCAGCTCCCGCCTCCTCTCCCCCCTGCCCCTGCTCCAAGGGCTGCCAGGCAGAGACCCCTGACCTCAGGGACAACTGTCCTGCCCAGAGACCTTCACCCCTCCTCCTCCCTGCACGCTGGCGACCGCCACCCAGCATTAGCGATGCAGCACCAGGAGCCCTGGGGGCCTGGCCTTGGCCTCTCACGCAGCCCCTACCTGGGTTCTCATAAAGCGATTCTGGCCAGGAAGCTGGGAGTACACGGTCCTGTTGAAGGTGATCTCGGCCTCGCTCACCACCGACACCTTCTTTTGCAGCATCTGCAGGGGGGAAAGAGCCTGCCAGTTGGCTCTGGGGGCGCTCAGAGTTCCAGAACTGTCCTGGCTGGAGCATGGCCCAGCCACAGCAGGTGCCGCCCGCGGGTGGGGGAGAGGCGCTGCCTCTGGGGCCTCCGCACCTGGCTGACCCAGGTGAAGCTGAGGTTGCCCTTCAGGGTGAAGTGGAGCTCCTCCTGGATGCCGAAGGAGGGGATGTGGCAGCGGAACCTCAGGCAGTGCGCGACGCTGCAGTCCTAGGGACAGTCCAGAGGAGCGTGAGGCCGCCAGGGCTTCACTTAGGAAGGGGCCCAGGCAGAGAACCCAGGCTGTGTGGGTGGGGCAGCGCGGAAGGAGCCCAGGATGCGGTCCTGCCCCTAAGCCCAGCGCTGCACCTCTACCTCCTCAGCGCAGCTGTCCCCACACTGACTGGGGGCTCAGAGCCTTTCTCACCAGCACGGGACTCCCTGAGACCCGGCTCAGGTCAGAGGTCCTCGGAGGTTCCTTCTCCCGCACACAGGGCAGGCTCTGGAGAGAGACGCAAATCCTCAGCCACCCAAGTGTGGACGGTGCCCCTGCCAGGGTGTGCGGGCTCTGGGACGGGGTCCTGGCCAGCGAGGCCAGGTGGGCACCTGGGCAGGGGCCTCCACCGCCACGTCCCACACAGCCGCTCCGTTCAGGTGCACGGGGGCCCAGAAGGCTATGCTGACGGCCAGATCCCACACACTCAGGTTGTTCACCTGCGGCAACCCGAGACAGGACGTGACGGTGGTCCCCGGAGCGGCCCAAGCCCACCTCTTTGCTAGAGGGGCCCTCAGCTCCTCTCCATCTTCCCCCACCAACTTCCTGCTCGGTCCTCCCGTGGATGCATGGACATGGGGGCTCCCCGGGCGCTCACCCGATAACGGTGCTCGGCCTCTTTGCTGCTCTTCTCGGCGGAAGTGGAAAAGTTGAAGAACCTGGTGGAGCCTTCGTGCCTGGACAGAGAGGCCAGCTGGTGATGGCCTGCCCGAGGCTGTGCCTGGCTGTGCCCGGGTCAGGCACAGGGACTCGGAGGGGCCCAGCAGAGGACCTGGGGGCAGAACGGGGTCTCCACCGCCTCCATGCCTTTTGCCTCTGTCACTGGATTACGCACTGGTCCCCTGCCAGCCCTGGGTCCTCCATGACGTTGCCCAAGCTCTTGTTCTGCCTAGAGTGTCCTTACTCCCACTCTGGAAATTTTCACCTAAAGTCCCACCTGAACCTTCACCCTACTCAGCATCACAACATCTCCCGGTGGGAAAAGGGGTTCACATTGCATCTGGAGCAGGTGCATGTGAGCCTGGGGCTGAGCTTGGGGAGGCTGCAAGGGGCCTGCAGGGACAATAGCTGGGCCACCTGGGAGACGTGGCAGTGGGAGCCTCCATGGCGGGAGTGCAGGAAAGAGCTGGTGGCTAAGTAAGCATGAGGCAGGAGGGCACATGGTCACCAGGCTGCAGGAGGATTTCTCTCCTTCCTCCCCGCCCCCCATCATCCATCCAACCCACTCATCAGTCCCTCCTCCCTTATCCCCTTTAACTGTCCATCCATCCTTCTCTCTATTGGTCCTCCCACCCACCACCCATCCGTCCATCCGTCTTACCCACCCATCCACCTGCCTATCACTCTGTCAGTCCACTTAGCATCCCTCCCTCTCTGTTGGTCCTCCTACCCAGCCACCCACCCATCCATCTATCCATCCAAACCACCCATCCACTACTCTTGTCAGTCCACTCATCATCCCTCCTTCTCTTCATTTTCCACCCACTCACCCACCCATCCATCCACTCACCCACCCATCCATCCACTCACCCACCCATCCATCCACTCACCCACACATCCATCCACTCATCCCCTCATCCATCACCCTGTCGGTCCACTCCTCCATCCATGGCCTCCATCAGTGTTTTGTGTGCTTCTGTGCTGGCCCTGGAGTCAGCAGTTAAGCCACAACCTCTGCCCCCTTGGAGCTGAACCTCTCAAGTCTCAGCAGAATCAAGGGGACCAGCAGAGGAGCCTTCCCTCTGCACAGCCCCCAGCACCCAGAAGCCCTGCAGGCCAGGCAGTCTTCTCCCAGCCTGCCTGGCGACTCAGAACACACGGGCACTGGGGCAGGACCACCTGGCTCCACGTCTGAGGCCCCACTGCCTGAGTAACCCGAGGCAAGCTACTGAACCTTGCTGGAGCCCTGCCTGCATTTCTCCCTCTTTAAAAGAGATGCTGATGGGGGATTTCGCCTTGTGATGAAGACGCGCACATGTGGGGCCAGCGTTATATCTCAGTGAAGCCGCGGCTTGTGCCAGTGTCCCATAGCAGAGCACGGGTTCAAGTCCTGGCTGCTCTGCTTCTGCTCCAGCTACCATGCCCACCCCAGAAGTATTTCTTAATCAGGACAAAGACACTAAATACAAATAAGATTGATAAAATCATCTACAATCAAATTAAAACATTCTGCTTATTAAGAGACACTATAAAGAGACTGACATGACAAACAGCCAGTTTGGAAAAATATTTAGACACATGTAACTAGTAAAGGATAGTAACCTTGGGGCTGGTGGAATGGCACTGCCTGCAGTGCTGGCATCCCAGTGGGCGCTGGTTTGAGTCCCTGCTGCTCCACTTCCAATCCAGCTCTCTGCTATGGCCTGGGAAAGCAGTAGAAGATGACCTAATTCCATAGACCCTTGCAGCCACGTGGAAGACCCAAAGAAGCTCCTGGCTCCTGCCTTCAGATCAGCTCAACTCTGGCCATTGTGGTCATTTGAGGAGTGATCCAGCAGATAGAAGACCTTTCTCTCTCCCTGGCTCTATCTCTGTATGTAACTCCATCTTTCAAATAAATAAGAATAAATATTTCAAAAAAAGGATCAATAACCAGAATACATAAAGAACTCTTGAAAAATACAGACCTCCCACTGAACATTGAAAAAACAAATGTGGAAATTCACTTCTGAAATGGAAATATCTAAATGACCCAGGAAAACATGAACAGTTGTTTAATGTCATTAGAAAAATCCAAATTAAAATTGCAAGGAATGATGAATGTTTGGAGCAATGGTTAAGATGCCACATGAGACATCCACATACCATACCAGAGTGCCCAGGTTAAAGTCCCAGCTCTGTTTCAGATTCCAGCTTCCTGCGGCTGTGCACACTGGGAGGCAGTAGATTGTGAGCCAAATAGTTGGGTTCCTGCCACCCACAATGGAGACCAGGATTGACTTCCCAGCCCCTGGCTGTTGTGAGCATTTGACAAGTGAACCAGCAGGGGGCGATCTCTCTCTCTCTCTCTCTCTCTCTCCCTTTCAAATAATTAAAGTAAATAATTTTTAAAATTTTACATTTTTTAAAGATTTTTTCATTTGGAAGTCACAGTTACAGAGAGACAGAGAGAGACAGAGAGAGAGAGAGAAAGAGAAAGTCTTGCATCCACTGGTTGACTCCAAAATGGCTACAATGGTTAGACCTGGGCCAATCCAAAGCCAAGAGCTATGAGCTTCTTCCAGGTCTCCCATGTGGATACAGGGGTACAAGGATGTGGGTCATCTTATGATGCTTTCCCAGGCCATTTGCAGGGAGCTGGATTGGAAGTAGAGCAGCCAGGACACAAATGGGCACTCATATGGGATGCTGCATCCTAGTTGGTGGCTTTCTTTGCTATGCCACAATGGTAACCCCTAAATTATCTTTTTTTTTTTTTTGGACAGGCAGAGTTAGACAGTGAGAGAGAGAGAGATAGAAAGGTCTTCCTTCTGTTGGTTCACCCCCCAAATGGCCACTACAGCCAGCGCTGCGCCAATCCGAAGCCAGGAGCCAGGTACTTCCTCCAGGTCTCCCATGTGGGTACAGGGCCCAAGCACTTGGGCCATCCTCCGCTGCCTTCCTGGGCCACAGTAGAGAGCTGGACTGGAAGAGGAGCAACTGGGACAGAACTGGCGCCCCAGCCGGGGCTAGAATCTGGAGTGCCGGCACTGCAGGTGGAGGATTAGCCTAGTGAGCAGTGGTGCCGGCCTAAATTATCTATTTTAAAAAACCCAGGAATGGACTCTGAAGGTTAAAATGTATGACAAAATCTCTACCTCTGGCATAAATTATTTTGGTATAGATGTGGCAATTATTTAAAGCATTTATAATTTCGATCAGTTGTCAGCATTGTGGCACAGAGGGTTAAGCCATCACTTGTGATATAGGCATCCCATACGAATGCTAGGTCAAGTCCCAGATGCTCTACTTCTGATCCAGCTCCCTGCTAATGCACTTGGGGGAGGCAGCAGGTTATGGACCAAGTGCTTGGGTCCCTGTCACCTGTGTGGGAGACCTGGATGGAATTCCAGACTCCTTGGCTTCAGCCTGGCCATTGCAGCCATTTGGGGAGTGAAAAAACAGATGGAAGATCTCTCACATTCTCTGTTTCTCTCTCCCTTTCAAATAAATAAATAAATAAATCTTTAAAAAAATCATCATGTCCATGTAATCAGAAAAAATAGCAAAGAGCTGGTTTCCTAACCTTTTCAAAATAACTGGGGGGGGGGGGCATTGTTCCAACCTCTCCCCCAGTGAGCCCCGCCCTCCTCGGCCAGGGAGAGTGCGGCCCACAGCTCCCCCAGTTGAGGACCAGAGCGGGGAGGGGTTGCTCCTGTTCTTCATTGTCATCACCATGTGTTGTTTGTGTCTCGGTGACACCTAATCTTTGTGTCTGTTTAGGGCCTAGTGTGATATTTCAACACACGAACATGCACCAACCATGCCAGGATCAGATCAGGGTCAAGAGCACCTCCAGCCCCTCAGACATGCGCTGGGACCCTGTGAACTCACTTGCAGTAGTGAGTTTGAGATCCATCGTAAGCCGGTGGTGTAGACAACAGCCCCCTGTATGAGGACGACCAAGCCTGACTGCCCCCACCTTGTCTCCCTGTGTAACTCTGTGCTCTGTGCCCTTGCTCCCCTGTCCCTTGCTCCTGTGACCTCTCTCCCATGCCCTTCTTCTGGGAGATCCATTTTTCAGCTTCCAGAAATGAATGAGATCATGTGATCTCAAGTGTTGGACCCCTCCTTCCTTGGGGAATGTCCAGTGGGAATGGACGACACCCCCTAGTTGACCGTGGCTTCCACTTGGGTGACCTTCCTCACTCTTCTTGGTCTGGGGAAGCCACCTGTCACATTGGACACTGCCCTAAGTAGAGGCTCAGGAAGCAAAGGGCTCAGGTCTGGATGACAGCCAGGGGGGGCCTGAGACTGTCGTCAGCCCAGAGAAGGAGCTCAGGAGTGGACCCCTGCCAGGCAAGCCTTGTGATGACTGCAGCTGCCATGTGTTAGGTTCCTTAGGGAGTGCGTGTGTTTCCTGCGGCACTGATGGGGATTTTAGTGTTGTGCTGCTGAACCGTTTCCCTCTAAGACCTATGGTGCTGCTGATTGTGCACAGTACAGTGGTTTTGTAGGGGGGTGGGGGAGTGAGAGAGAGAGAGAGAGATCTTCCCCCTAATGGTTCACTCCTAGATGGCCCCCACAGCCTGGACCAGATCAGGCTGAAGCCAGGAGCCAGGAGCTTCATCCAGGTCTCCCATGTGGGTGCAGGGGCCCAGGCACTCGGGCCATCTCCCCCTGCGTTTTCAGGCCATACGCAGGGAGCTGATTGGAAGTGGGGCAGCCAGGACAGGAACCGGTGCCGATGGCTGATGCTGGTGCTGCAGGCAGTGTCTTTACCTGCTGTGCCCCGTCCCCGGCTCCAACACAGTGGCTTTCAGGAGGACATGAGTTGCATCATAAGAAATGACAAGCAGGCTCTGATAAGCACTCAAACAGTAGGATTGTCTTTGTTATACTTAGCCTAAGAAGCTCACAGCTGGTGTATTTGACCTGTGTGTTTTCTTCAGTCATTTTCTGTTGAAGTTAATTTGATTATTATTAAATTCGTTTAAAAAATAGTGAACAGTGAAAGAAAATGTTAATCTTTTTAGAAACTTGGCTAAACAAGAATCTGCACTTAATTTCTGCTGCAAAAAGGACTTCAGTATTATTGCTACGGCAGCTGCCTCTCTCTGTAAAGTCCGTTTCTATAAACATGTGTCCAAATAAGATTCTTACCAATATGTTAAGCACATTCATGCATTTTTCTTCATTTTTCATAAAGTTACTATTTATTATGTCCTGCAAAATTCTTTAACAGGTAGTTCATGAATATTTAAAGATGGTCTTGGCTTCTCACCCAAAGTCAGCTCGTATTTATTTATTAATCAATTATACATTGACATTAATTCAGAGGTGAAATCCTATCAATTATTTTTTAATATTGTCCACGTTTTTGGCAGAAAAATCTTTATCTCATCTTATATATCAGGTTTTTTCCTACAAATCAAGTTCAGTAAAGTTACTTATATTAAGCAGTATTTCTTTAAATAATAGAATGATTTATTTTTATGAGATTTATTTATTTACTTGAAAAGCAGAGCTCGAGAGCTTGAGAGAGAAAGAGAGAGAGAGAGAGAGAGAGAGAGAGAGAGCGCTTCCATCTGCTGGTTCACTCCTCAAGCAATGGCTGGGGCTGGGCCAGGCCAAAGCCAGGAGCAAGGAGTTTCTTCTAGGACTCTCACCTGGATGGAGGCCCCAAGCACTTGGGCCATCTCCCCCTGCTTTCCCAGGCATATTGTCAGGGAGCTGGATTAGAAGTGGAGCAGTGCTCGCTTCAGCAGCACATATACTAAAATTGGAATGATACAGAGCAGATTAGCATGGCCCCTGCGCAAGGATGACATGCAAATTCATGAAGCATTCATATTTTTTTCAGGAAGCTTAGGGATAATTTTTAAATGAAAGGAAATTAGACTTCTGTTACTTACTTTTCTTGACAGTTTTATTGAGTATGTAAAAGATGGGCTGAAATACATGCATGTGAAATTCTACATTGAGGGCTCTGAGCCAGGGAAGCAAGGAACAGTGCACATAGAAGTGAAAGAGAACCCAAAGAGTGGCGAATGTGATTTTCTATATATATTTGTAGAAGTTGAATCTTATCCTTCAAGAACTATTGTCATTGAGGATAATCGATTTCAAGAGAATTAAAGAAATCCTGCAAGCCTGCTGTTTCTGGATGGGTGGGGGATGGTGCAAGCGGTCTTTGCAGCATCTTCCAGGATCTATTCAGAAGAATAAGACAGGAGAGAATACCTGTCTCACAAAAGTGAATTTAGACAGGCTAGAAAAAGCATGACATAGGGCATTTTTTTTTAGTTATCTCATTGAATTGTCAATCAGTTACAGTATTTCTGCTGTACTTATACATCTTTTGTGATGGGAAATTTTGCTACTGAAAATTTCACACTGTTAATAAAAACAGATTTCAATATTTTGTGCTTTTTAAAATATTGGATAACTATATAAAGCCTCCACAGTAAAAATTAAAACCAACAAAAGAAGAAGAAGAAGAAGAAGAAGAAGAAGAAGAAGAAGAAGAAGAAGAAGAAGAAGAAGAAGAAGAAGAAGTGGAGCAGCCGCTCCCTAATGTCATATGGGATTGGGGAGTTGCTGGTGGTGGCTCTACCCACTATGCAACAGCACCAGCCCTGGAATGATTTATTTTTAACAAACGTATAAGCAATGACCCCATCACCTCATTCAAGATGGAATTCACCCTTCACCCCCAGACAGGTGCTTCTGCCCCTCGTGTATCCGTCTGAGCCCCTCCCTCCACCCTCCCATGCCCCTCTGCACCACTGGTCCCAGTCAGCCACACGTCACAGAAGGGACTCATTGTGATCGGCTGCTGGTTATTATTATCCTGGGTCACTTGAGTCAGCATGGCCAGAAACAGACCCATATTGCTTTATGTATTAGTAATTTGTTCCCCTCCTTGCCTGAGTAGAATTGTTTGTTGGATATACCACAGTTTCTCTATCATTTCCCTAGGAAGGGACATGGGACTTGTTTTTCCCATTGATCCTCTCCCTAAAAAACAAACCAAACCAAAACAAAACAAAAACCCTAAATGTAAAATCTCCATAAAACTTCTCAGTATGTCCTTGCATTTTCCAACTCCAAGCCGAATTCACTGGGAAAACTCCAGTTGGGAGTACTCTACACTTTTCCAAATGTGTAGAATTCTAAGCATTTTGGGGACTCTTCAGAAGAAAAGTCACTGATGGGAGACATTTGAGTTTAGCTAAATGCCACCAACTTCCTATGAGAACACTAAACCATGGAACACCTGATAGACTGACATTTTACCAAACTGGGTGTACCTTTATCCGGCCATCTGTGCATCCACCCCTCTGGCCATCAGCCCACCTTATTGTGGCTGTGTTACAGGTTCAGTTTCAGACTTCAGTATGCTACTCCAAAATATCAACATAATTGTCATGAACTAGCAGTCCATGTTTCTTTATACGTTTCTTCATTAAAAGTTATATATAAGAAGACTTAAATATTATATATAGTTATATATAGGAAGACATGTAAATATTAAAGGTAAGTTTGCTTTGCAAAAATGTGGGTGTGAAGCCCTAATACTGATCTGTAAGTGAAGGAACTGCCTAATCCCAGGGAGGAGTGTGCTGAAGAAGGACTCCTGCATGGCACTGGGCGCTGGCGAGGGTGGAGCCCGTGGGACCCTCGCTCTGTGACGCCCTCGCCACAGCACCCACCAGGCTGCTAGCCACGCAGGAACTGTGAGACCTGAAGCAGTGGGCTGCCCTGCCTCACTGAGGAGTAGGATCACCTCGGGGAAGCTTGCTGATTTTTTGCACTGAAATACTGTACGTGGTTGGAGACCTCTCACAATTGCAAATGTCATCATTGCACATATTCCCTCTCTGGCCTGGCCATTTTCATTGTGTGCGTGATTGCTTGGGAATTTCTTGGAAGTTGCTCGGTGTTGCTGGCTCCTTGGGAATTTGCCATTTTCTTCTGGAGAACTGGCCTTGCTGGGAGAATCCAGCAGTAGCACACGGGTGTCTGTGGAGTCACACGGCGCGTGATGGGGGGCATCCCGGGACCCTGTGGCTGCACTCAGCACTCGAACCTGCCCTCAGAGCTCCACGTGGACCGCCTCCTGCCCCTTGCACTGTCATTTACGCTGAAGTGTTTTGTTTGTCTCAACACTGCTTCTCTGACTCAGGTGCTCTCTAGAGTGCTGTTGTCTAATCTCCAAGTACTTTGTAGCTTCCCAGCATCCTTCACTGTGGATTCCTATGTGAAGTCTGTGATCAGAGAGGAAAATCCCTATCACGACTGTCCCATTAGCTTGCTTGGTGAGAGCTTCACGGCCCCATTTAGCCTACTGGAGCTGCTGCACCTGCCATGCAACAATGCCGGCCATCAGGGGCTTATATTAATTCATGTGCTTCATATTGATCATACTGATTTCTTAAAAGATTATTTATTTATTTATTTATCTGAGATGTAGAGTTAGAGAGAGAAACAGAGACAGAGACAGACAGAGAGGTCTTCATCCACTGCTTCACTCCCCAAATGGACACAACGACCGGAGGTGAACCAATGTGAAGCCAGGATTCAGGAGCTTCTTCCAGGTATCCCATGTGGGCTCAGGGGACCAAGCACTTGGGCCGTCTTCTACTGCTTTCCCAGGGCATAGCAGAGAGATGGACCGGAAGTGGAGCAGCCGAAACACAAACCAGCACCCGTATGGGATGCTGGTGCCACAGGTGGAGGCTTAGCTGGCTTTACCATACCATGGCTCTTTAAGGAGATATTTTTTCTCCAGTATATACTGGGAGACTCTGTTGAAACGCACTGAGAGAAAACACACAAAGTGTGGCAGCCCTGGTGTGACCGGGCACTCGTGGCATTGTGAAACATCATGTGTGTCCCCATGGGCCTTCAGGGCCTCAGCAGTTACATCCCAGGTTGCCCTAGCCCCGCGTACTGACCCCTCTGAGAATTCCACTCTGGGGTGTGCTCAGTCACTGTATCTGGCTGTCACTCCAATTTTGCAAGCAATAGTTTGGGCTGTAGCATCCACTCCCTGATGGATCTAAGGGAGCTTTTGATTTCTAGTTTGTTCACCTTTTTGTCGTAATGTAGACAGGAATGACCATTTCCAAGCTCCTTACAAGGCTGACCTACGTCCAGAGTCCAGCTACCCTGTGGCTCTTAGATTCCCCACATGAACACAATTAGTGGTGGGGATGGAAGCTACTCCCGAGAACACTCCACACGTTTTAGTGAGAATCTCAGCAAGACAACTCTCTAGTCCCAGTGAGACACCACATGACAAGAACTTCCCTTCACACAGCAAGAGTAAACCTTAAATCTAGGTGAGCTCCTTGCTCTTCCTATTTGCCCACCCACAGGGATGGGGACAAGGGGCAGGGACACTGCTCTTTCCTCCGCTGGGTGCACAGTGAAAGGAACAGCCCCGACGTCCTCTTTGCCCTTCCGGGCTGGGATTTCCTGTGACGACATTGGAACAAGTGGTCTCTGGATGCTCTGGTTACCCCCGCCATTTGGCAAGGGTTATGGCTGCTCTCAGCATCTGATCATCATTTTCAACTTTTGAGGGGGGCCCTCTCTTCTGGGAGGCTAGCACATGTGTCTTTCCATGGCTTAAGATGAGCACCTGACTACACGCATGTAGCCGCACTTCTGGGATGGAGTCAGGGGCTGACTCGGGCTTGGGAAGCACTGTTTTCCCTCTCCTTACTTAGCTGCTCTGTCTTTGGTGCTGCTGCCTTCTCTGTCACCTGATCTTATTCTGACATCAGCCTCCTCTCTTTCTGTGGTCTGGAAACATGAAGACCTAATTTGTCCAAACTGTTTTTCAGTTCAGCAAACGTGCAGCTGCATTTAAGATCGCACCCTTGCTGTGTTGCATTCAAGAGAAATAATGTTCAAAAGTTCTGTCCTTTGATCTGTTTTCTTGGAGACTCTGATAACAATCCCTGGTACAGGACTTCATTATGTATATTGAGATTCACACACACAGTGTGGTGGAAAGAGAAGGCCATGCCAAGATGGCCGCTGGCAACAGGCTGTGATTGGATAGCTTCAGAAATTGCCTGGCAATTATTTAGGGCATAAACTGCCCCTTGACCGGATTGGCTGCCTCAGCTATATAAGCTGCTGTACCAACTGAAATAAACGAGCCTGCAGGCTGCTCGTCTTTGGCCTGCTTTCACCCGACTCCCAGGGTCTGTGTGGTAACTCCGCGCCTCTTGCCCCCACCATGCTCCTCCTCTCAGAACGAATCCACCTCAACAACACAGGGATTAGTCAATGGTACAGTTTTATAATAATTAGAAAAATGTTTTCCATTTCTATGATATAAGTTAAATATATTGATGCTCATTTAATATAATGTAAGCAGGTGTTTTTATCAAAATAAGTTATTTCTAGGGACTAGTGTTGTGGCATAGTGGGTAAAACCACCTCCTGCAGCTCCTGCATCCCATATGGGCACTGGTTGAAGTCCTGGCTGATGCACTTCTGATCCAGCTCTCTGCTCTGGCCTGGGAAAGCAATAGAAGATGGCCCAAATCCTTGGGCCCCTACACCTGCATGGGAAGACCTGGGGTAATCTCCTGGCTCCTGGTTTTGGATCAGTGCAGCTCCAGCCACTGCAGCCAACTGGGGAGTGAACCAGCAGATGGAAGACCTCTCTCTCTGCCTCTCCTCTCTCTGTATAACTCTGACTTTCAAATAAATAAAAAAACCTTTGGGGCTGATGCAGTGGTGTAGCCGCTAAAGCCGCCACCTGCAATGCTGGCATCCCATATGGGTGCCAGTTCAAGTCCCTGATGTTCCTCTTCTGATCCAGCTCTCTGCTTATGGCCTGGAAAAGCAGCAGAAGATGGCCTGAGTACTTGGGCCCCAGAACCCATGTGGGAGAACTGGAAGAAGCTCTTGGCTTCAGATCGGCACAACTCTGGCCATTTTGGCCATTTGAGGAGTGAACCAGTGGATGGAAGACCTTTCTATCTCTCCCTCTCTCTGTAATTCTACCTCTGAAATAATAAAAAAAAGATCTTATTTATTTATTTGAGAGGTAGAGTTACAGAAAGTGAGAGGGAGAGACAAAAAGAAAGGTCTTCCATCCACTGGTTCTCTTTCCAAATGGCCACAATGGCCAGAGCTGGGCCAATGCAAAGCCAGGAGCCAGGAGCTTCTTCTAGGTCTCCCACGTGGGTACAGGGGCCCAAATGCTTGGAATATCCTCCACTGCCTTCCCGGACCACAGCAGAGAGCTGGACTGGAAGAGGAGCAGCCGGCACCCATATGGGATGCCGGCGCCACAGGCGAAGGATTAACCTACTGCGCCACAGTGCCAGCCCCATGACTTCTGTTCATTCTTCCAGGGTCCTGTCTCTCACCACTGAATACAAATACTGTGCTCATGCATCAGAACCTGCTACCATTAGTTCTGGCTTCCATGCACACAGCGCACTGAGCTCCTGTGACCCTGAGCCGTGCTTTTCCTATGCTCTGGAGGAGTGCAGTAGTTTCTGGATTCTCTTGTAGAACCTTCCACTTGCTGCTCTGTGGGCCTCTGCTCTTTGCAAGTGGCCAGGATCATCTTAGCAGCCTTGTGGAATCATCTTCCAGGGTCTTTGCCCAAGACCTTGGGAGATCCAGCAGATGGCAGGACTGGAGAGATTCTGAATCCAACTGCGCACAGCACACTGTAGTGTAAAAGAGAAGAATAAGTTAACTGTGAGTATTTTCTTATTGCAGGGCTGCTGTGATACATTATTTTACTTTTTCCTTGTGTGTGGATATTTAACCATTTTAACAAGTTTTGGTCCATGGAAATCATCAAGGAATGGTTGGAAAAATATTGATTTGGGTTGTCATAATATGGGTCTGATACTATTATCTATATGACTGAACATAAGCATAGACCTGAATGGTGTTATTTTCAAAATAAGACAGCAAAGATAAGTCAGGTTACTCAAGGAACAAATTGCTCTTGACCGTTAAGTCATTCAAAACAAATATCAATTTGCAAAGGATCCACACAAAATGTGCTATTAATCTTCATGTGAATATGTCATATAGCAAAGTAATCTCTTTTTTTCATTCAATACATATCTATTTCAAATAGTTGCATGTGACTAAGCCATACTGTCAGAACTAGTTTTTTTTTTTTTAATTGTAAAACAGATGAGTTAGACATCAAGTAAGTTTGGCAATTATCATTAGCGTTATGTTTGTAAAACTAAGCACAAGTCACCATATCTAGTAAAATGAAACAATATCCTCTTAAACTAGATATCAGCTCCAATCAAGGGAAAATTCTATCATGATCTATTTCTATTCATTGGTATGTCATCACCATTTCTGATTTGTAACATCATTTCAGCTCGTGAACTCTGAACAAAGAATATGAACAATATCAAGAGGAAGAGATAGCCATCATGAGCGACCACTGAGGTAATGGCGCTTGTAGTGATTGCTGTTCTTTGTCCCACAACAGAACTTCCACCCTCTGAAGACAACGAGTCTTTCAATATGGCGTCCACACAACCTGGATCAGTACCTGGCACATTGATGCCCAAAGAAGGTTAGATAAAGCAAAGTCCATTTGGGAAACTGGTCATCCATCCCCATTGTCCAGAGGTATTAGAATAGATTATTTGTTGAATTCCCAATGTTAATTTTATATAGACCCATAACCCTTATCATCAAACATCAAAATTCTTCAGTAATTAAAAACTGATTAAAGGCCGGCGCTGTGGCTCAACAGGCTAATCCTCCGCCTGTGGCGTCAGCACACCGGGTTCTAGTCCCGGTCAGGGGGCCAGATTCTGTCCCAGTTGCCCCTCTTCCAGGCCAGCTCTCTGCTATGGCCCGGGAGTGCAGTGGAGGATGGCCCAAGTGCTTGGGCCCTGCACCCCATGGGAGACCAGGATAAGCACCTGGCTCCTGCTTTTGGATTAGTGTGGTGCGCTGGCCACAGCGCGCCAGCTGCAGTGGCCATTTTGGGGGTAAATCAATGGCAAAGGAAGACCTTTCTTTCTGTCTCTCTCTCTCACTGTCCACTCTGCCTGTCAAAAAAAATAAAAATAAAAAAAACTGATTAAAATGTGTTACTTATGACTTTTTATTCTTGGCTTAAGGCAGAAAATTAAAATTTGGACCCTAAAATTGTTCGATTCTGATCAATGTTTGTTTATTTCTAAGTCAAAAATAATACATTCAAGACAGTTCAATGACCAGCTTGTATCTATTGTGAATTAATCATCAAATTTAGTGCTTAAACTTGGACAACTCAATGACTACTAAGATTTCAATTACATCTTAATTAATCCAGAATTATTAAACTATAGATTTATAATTAGGAGCCAGCATTGTGGCACAGTGGGTAAAGTCACTGTTTGTAGCATCCCATATCAGAATACCAGTTCCAGTCCGCTGCTCCACTTCCAATCCAGTTAATGTGCCTGGGACAGCAGTGGAAGATGACTCAAGTACTTGGGCCCCTATCACCCATGTGGGAGACCTGTATGAGTTCCTTGCTCCTGGTTCAGCCTGGCCCAGCTTGACCACTGCAGCCTATTTGTGGAGTGAAACAGTCAACGAAAGATCTCTCTCTCTATCTATCTATCTATCTCTCCCTCTCCCTCAGTCTCACACTCTCTCTCTGCTTTTCAAGTAAATAAATCTTTTGAAAAACTTATAACTAAAGTACCAAACATTTCTTTAGTGTTTGCTTTTAGCAGCCAGTAACAAGTGAATGGACTTCATTCTGACATATTATTTTAAAACTTATTAAATTTAATCCATGTTACATCTTGGATAAATGTCTATATATACATATTTATATATATAAAACAATGCCAGTCAATGAGATGGGTATGGTGTTGGGTATTTAAAAACTTGAATTAATTCTAAACCTTAAAGTTGGCTGTAGCACAGTAGGTTAATCCTCTGCCTGTGGTGCCGGCATCCCCTATGGGCGCCGGTTCAAGTCCCGGCTGCCTTTCTTCTGATCCAGCTCCTACTTTGGCCTGGGAAAGCAATAGAAGATGGCCAAAGCACTTGGGACCCTGAACCCACGTGGGAGAAATGGAAGAAGCTCCTGGCTTTGCATTGGCCCAGCTCTGGCCATTGTGGCCATTTGGGAAGTGAACCAGTGGGTGGAAGACTTTTCTCTCTGTCTCTCCCTTGCACTGTCTGTAACTCTATCTCTCAAATAAATAAAAAAAAAAATCTTAAAAAAAATCGTTGGCTCTCTCTCTCTCTGGCTCATCTCATCCAGGATGTATTGGCACAGCACTGTAGTAAAACATCCCTAATGCACGGGTGGAGATACTTCTCCAAGGTTATAGCCAGAGCTGTCACATAAAGAAGACTGGCAAAGCACATAGAATTCTGAGATAAAACAGGAAGAAAGACCTGAGCACCTGGGCTTGGGCTGATCAGGAAGCAGGGAGGAGCCAGATGACAGCTTCCAAGTGATAAGGAGACACATCTGCTCACTCTCTCCTTAGCATTCACTGTCAAGACAGACGTTTACTTCTCTCCATGTTAATCAGTGCCTGCAAACCTGCATGCCCCCTACATTCCATGTCGCGTAGTCCCCCTGGTTGGGGCCAGAATTGCCTGACTGTTCCTTGTTTGCAGGGAGGGAGTGTATGTGTTAGAACAGCACACGGATTCATGAGAGCGTTTGTGGCCAGGTGATGACCTTGTGGCCAGAGTGAATGCTTCCATGCATGAAAAAGGAATTGCAACAAAATCTCCTTGGAACTTTCAGGCACAGAGGATTAGCTAAGGCAACAGCAAGCGCTGTTGAAGTGAGGGAGCGGAGGAGTGCACAGATGCCCAAATTCAGTCATCTGGCGTTAAGTTGTATCTGTGGGAGCAGAAATGGGCCCAGAAACAGCCAATGCTGTGCAAGCCAGGGAGAACATTTCTCTGGATTTCCATTCTAGCAATCCCAGGAGGAATGTGTTATTCGTGCTTCTATTTTTTAGTGTATTCAGAATCAATTCATTAGTTCACATTTCTCTATTGTTAGGCATTTTTGGTAATTATGGTGGCAGTTAAGGGAGGTAGGAAGATAATATGTCTCTCTATAAGATGACTTACATTCTTTATCTCATAATTCTCCCTTCATTTAATCTTTTAAAGATTCATTTATTTATTTGAGAGTCAGAGTTATAGAGGAGAGAGAGAAAGAAAGAGAGAGAGAGAGAGAGAGATCTTCCATCTGCTGGTTCATTCCCCCAAATGGCCACAATGGCTAGGGCTGGTCCAGGCCCAAGCCAGGAGCCAGGAGCTTCACCTGGGTCTCCCAACGTGGGTGCAGGGGCCCAATACTTGGGTCATCTTCAGCTGCTTTTCTTAAGTCATCAGCAGGGAGCTGGATTGGAAGTGGAACAGCCAGGACACGAACCGGCACCCATATGGGATGCCAGTGTCACAGCCAGTGGCACTACTCACAATGCCACAACACTGGCTCCAATGCAAATGGAGGCCTAGGGAGTTGCTGCAAACCACTGGGGTCAGGAGAGGGTAGAAGCGTCAGGGAGATCATTCGTGGTCACAAACACGGCTATAGAGAATGCTTGCCTTGCCTCTGGAATCTGATAGCTGGCCTTGTGTGACCTCAGCCAACATTAGTGAATTTTTTGAAACCTCATTTTCATCACTCACGAAATGCAGTTTCTCAAAGTACTTTCTTAAAGGTAAAACGTGGTGAGACATTTAAAGTTAATGTCACAGTGATGAAGTTAGGACTCAAAGCTGTGCATATTTTTAGGATTCCAGTCTGCTTCCTATTGGGGTTTGAGACATTAGCCCAACCTGATACACTAAGAACTCAAAGGAGTTTCCATAACTGGTCATAAGGATGTATACTATATTTTGAACAAGCATAATATCCCAGAATCTAAATTTACAAGGTAAATACAATTTTCATTGCAAAAGTCTGTTCTGTGGCATTCACCAAATGGTTCTTTTTATGAAAAGCCAAGTTCTAAATGTTGGAAATGTGTCTGCAGTGGAATATTCCCTGTGAGGCAACCCAGCTCAGAGACAAGAGAATATAAAATTTTATAAAAATGTATACATGTATGATTTGATGTTTAGTTTTGTAGAATGATCGAGAATATTGCTGTTAGGGTCAGTTGAATGCATGCTTAAGCATTTGGTTTTAGCTTTTAGCTCTTTGACCTCGGGCAAGCTGCTCAATTTTTTCTGTTTCCTCATCTGTGATGATTAAAACACTTACCTCATGTTGGTGTCGTGAGCGTTGACTGACACTGAAGTGTTGATGTACAGGATATATAAGGAACGAGACTTCCTGGCAGCTTCCCTGGGTTCTGATCTTTAAATGTCTCTGAATTGTGGCTGAAATTCACCAGAAATGTGGCCTGTTAATCTGGGTGCCCATGTATCTCTTCATGTTTGATTTGGAATAGGAAAATATTTTTTGCAATGCGAGAAAACAGCCTCAGGTTTTGGAAAAAAAAAACGAATTTTTTATTTAACTTTACTGAATAGTGTGTGTGTGTGTGTGTGTTTGAGAGGGGGGATACCTTCTGTGTTGGCAAACAGATATTTAGAAGTACCCCATGATTCTAAATCAAAATACAACCTGCGCTTGTACCAGAACACCACAACAAAAAGTGGAAACCACATTTGAGTTGAATGCACCCTTACCATATGCCAACTCTAAGTCAATTACTTTACGAGTGTTGTTTTATTTGTTGCTCACAACACAAGCTGAATTAGATACCATGAATGCTCTCATTTTCTAACAGGAAAAGTGATGATAAGTGCTAGGGTCCCCCCCCCAACGCTTTTGAGGCTTAATTCCTTAATACAGCAGTCTTGGGAGGTTAGACCTAGGGGCAGGTATTCATGTGGGCGGGGCCCTCCTGGATGGATTAGTGCCGTGCCGTCTCCCAGGAATGGGTTAGCCACCGTGAAAGTTAGGCCCCTTGTTCTTCAGCCCTGAAGCATTTACCAGAAGCTGACCACGTGAAGCCATCCAATTTTGGGCTTTCAGGCTCCAGAACTCCAAAAGAAAATGTTTCTTTTACTTATTGTTATTATTACTTGTTATTATTTACTTATTGTTATTATTCTATTAGAGCCACAGAAAGTGCACATCGACAATTGAGGAGGTTCAGTAACTCTCCTAAGACAACATAGCCAGGATGTAGCAGATTAATTTCAAACCTAGTTACTCTGCTCAAAATCCGTTACACTACGCCATATTTTGCTATTGACTGTGATTGCTATTATTCCATGAATTATAAGCCCTTCCTAAAGAAGCTCTCTCTGGTTTAGCCTCTTACAAACTAGAGTTACAGATGTTAGAGAAATGCCTTTGCAAAACGGATTTTAATGGGTTCTGTCTCGGTTCACAGATTTCTGAGTCAGGAATCCCAGATCCGGCTGCAATTTGTCTGCAGTCACACACCCAGTGGGCGTCGAGGCTTGACTGTAAAATTCTGAACTGAGCATAGGGAATCCAAAATCTATCCTTGAGGCAACGAGTTCGCAGTTTCTGCCGGGATGCCCGGCACCGCGCCTGCCCCGGGCATTTCCGCCGAATGCCTGGAGAGCCAGGAGTGTGGCCGCTGATCGCTGAGACTACGAATGCCAGCCACACCCGAGCCAGCCCGGGAGGGCCGCAGTGCTCCCAGGGACCAGCAGGGGGCGCGCGCCGCCCGGCCCCGGGGGGAGGGGCGGGTGGGCGGGGCGTTGCGCTGGGCGCTTCCGGTTCCGGCGCTGGGAGGAGCTCAGCCGCTGGCGCAGTGGGTGCTGCTGCAGGCAGTGGGCTGCTCCCGGTGTCCCCTGCTCCGTCCTCTCAGACGCGCCGCCGCCGCCTGCGGACTCTGCCGCGAGCTCGGCTTTCGTCGGTGAGGCTGTTTCAGAGCTAGGGGCGTCGCGGGGAGGAGCGGGGCGGCCGAGGTGCGGGGCTGGCGGGCGCGGGCGCGGCGGTGTCTCGCGTGGCCTCCTCGCCGGGGCCATGGCCGCCTCCCCGCGGCCTCGCGCGTGGCCAAGGTCGCTTCCCTGCAGCGCCGCGGGGCTGCCCCTCGGTTCGCCTCGCGGGGAGAGGACCGCGGGGGCCAGCGGGGTGCGGCCGCCCGGGCCCCGGCGCTGACGTCAGCCTGGCGGGGCGCGGGGCGGGGCCGCCGCCTGGATCCCGGCCTCCCTTTGTTCTGCGGCCCCCGAAAGGGCGGCTGCTCGGGCGCCGCGGCCTCCCGTGAGCTTCTGATGAAAAGGGAGCGCTCGATCGGGACGGCTCGGGAGGCTCGGAGGCTGCCTTAGGGCAGTCCGCCGTTTGACAAGATCCACATATTAACACTAGCAGAACACCCGCGACCGACTGATGCGTGCCGTGTTCTGCAATATTGTCTCTTTATTCTTTTAGGGTTTCGGAGCACGTAGCTTATAAATAGCTGTACAGTCTTCCTCTTTAGCCTGAGAACCGAGAGTAGTGCTTTTAATGAGATTTTAATGTTGAAGCATCAAACGAGAGTCGCCAAAAAAAAAAAATAATAATATGGCTTTCCTACACCGTTCTTGCACCTGCTAGTTGTAATGGCATGTTTTGAAGGCAGAGGTAGCCTTCAGAAATAGTTCAGAAGTTCTCTGCTGCATAGTGCTCTCTGGGCAGGAAGAATAGAATTTTTTTCTTAAGGCTGGTGTCTGAGCCTGAAAAACTAATTTGCTTCTGAAACTGATTTGAGTTGTATATGTTGGGCATGCCTTGTCCCTCCCTCCTTTGTCTTAACTGCAGCCTTTGGGGAACATTGTATTTTGGAATTTAGAGCTATTGAGGTTTCATCTTTATGTGTTAGACAAAGAGGAGATGTGACACCCCTGGGGTACAGGAGGTGGAGGTGGCGCTGTTATCCCATATTGCTATTTGTGCAGCTGCTGAAGTGAATATTCACTCCAAGTGGGGATTATTAGAAATTATAGATAGCCTCAGGTCAGATTTTGCCATCAGGTGGGTTTTGTGCCAAACCTGGGGATGCTGCTTTTCATTTTCAGAGATTCCTGCGTGAGAGTGGCAGCTAAAGGAGTTTACAGACCTGTTGTAAAAGCTGATTGTTGAGGTTTTGCTGTGTGCCACGCAGTGACTAGGATTTGTGTCTCTTTGAGTCTCACAGCAAATCTGAGAGGTGATTACTATTCCTGTCCCCTCTGAGACGTGAAGAGCAGGGCTTGTCCAGGGTCCAGCCTGCCAGTGAAGAGCTGCAGGTTTATGTACGTAGTTCATCACTCACTCTTGACTGTATGCTGTATGTCCACATACAAAGGAAGACCCAAGGATTTGGTATTTGTTGCCTGCTCAGTGCTTCCAAGCACTGTTGGAGGTACTTGGTTGGGCAGAGTGCCATATAGCCCCTCACAGCCTTACTGGTTCTTTCTGTATACTTGAAAAAAATCTGGGGTTCATTCAGGTGAGCTCGCTGTGAAATGAACTGATTCAAATGATGGGGTGAGGCCTGCCTGTTAAGACATCCATATCCCTTCCTTTGCTTGCTGTTTTCAGACCAATCAGAACTGCTTGTTCTTCCCCACAGATTGGCTCAACTCTCACACCAACTGTCTCTATTCCTCTTCTGTACTGCAAAGACCACTTTCCAGGAGTTTTCAGGTAATACTGCTAATTCCTTCAAAGCCCAACATAGTGCCTGGCATATGATGTCCCAAGATGTATCTGAATAAATGTAAAACATTTTCTTAGAGATTTGAACTGTTCAGAAACTTTCAGAGCCCATGTTTCTTGAGTTGACCAAATGTAAAAAATGGCACACAATCTGATAAATGAGGGAAAAGCTGGCATATATGAGTGTTCTAGGTCATAATTTATCTTTTCAACCTAGTAGCATAGCATCATCCTCTGCTACCCAGTACTAAACCAATTGATGCAAAAAATCCCAATTTCCCCTAGTTTCTCTTAGTAGATACCTTAATATATGCATAGCAGTTTATAGAGTATTGTGTTACTTTTATTTACCGATTAGATAGTGAAGAATTTTAACCTTTACAGAAGGGAGAATGGTGCACTGTTAAGTAACTTGCCTTTGTCAACAGCTTCAGTCAAAAAAATAAAACCACAAACAGACTCAATCAAATGTCTTGATGCCCAGATGTCATAACAGTGTAGTCTTACTGTTTATTACAGCATCACAGTTGGATGGCCCGTGGAAATATTACTTATCTAGTCACTTAGTAGTTTGTGGAGTTTTACTTAAATTTCCTGATAATTAAATTTTTGTTTTTATTCTGAAGGCCATGGGAGTTACCAAAATTAACTTCTCAGATGTCAAAAGACATTTTTACCGTTTTAGAAGTGCTGTTGTAGGGGCTGGTGTTATGCTGCAGTGGGTTAAGCTGCTGCTTCAGCACCGGCATCCCATATCTGATTGCTAATTTGAGTCCTGGCTGCTCTGCTTCTCACCCAGCTTCCTGCTAATGTGCTTGGGAAGGCAGCAGAAGACGGCCCAAGTCCTTGAGCCCCTGCCGCCCATGTGGGAGATGAGGATGGAGCTCCTGGCCTCAGCTTAGCCCAGATCAAGCTGTGACAGGATTTTGTTGTTGTTATTTTTTAGATTGATTGATTTATTTGACAGAGTAAACAGAGAGAGAGGGAGAGAGCGATCTTCCATCCACTGGTTCACTCCCCACATGGCTATAGCAGCTGGGGCTGGGCCAGGCCAAAGCCAAGAGCCTAGAACTCCACCCGGGTCTCCCACACAAGTAGCAGGGGCCTCAGTACTTAGGCCATCCTCCACTGCATTCCCAGACACATCAGCAAGGAGCTGGATCAGAAGTGGAGCAGCTGGCTCTCGAACTGGCCCTTACATGGGGTGCTGGCATCACAGGCAGTGGTTTAACCCACTGTGTCACAGTGCGTACCCCACAATGTTTCTAATGAATAGTGTTTATTCCAGGCATTGAGAGCAGGCCACTTTATTTCGGCAGTGCCATAGAACACAAAGTGACTTTTTAAAATAAATTTATATATTTAAGAGACAGAACAAACTCCCATCTGCTGGTTAATTCACCAAATGCCCACAATGGAATGGCTTAGCCTGGACCCAGGAGTCAGGAATTCAATCCGGGTCTCTCACATGGATGGCAAGAACCCAGTCACTTGAGCCATAGCTATTGCCTCCCAGCGTCTGCATTAGCAAGAAACTGTAGTCAGGAGTGGAACCAGATACCACATGTAGGAACCCCAAGATGGACATGACCTGTTTCTAACTCCTTTGGTTAAAGCTTCATTATTTTATCATAAGGTTCTAATACCTTCTCTTACCTTCCACACTGTGATTCTGACTAAATATTTTAAATCCCGTTTTGTGAATTTTAACCCATTATATCCCATTGTTGTATATGTAGGACACCTATAAAGACTTAAAGGGAGCAATAAATATACCACTTAGGTTAACTTTGAAATAAATAATATGTCATTGAAATATTCATACAGTTGAAACTTGGGACTTAAAAGATTAACGTTACCTTGTGAAATAATTTGTGTCTTACAAATTTAGTGACTAGTAAACTGTATTATATTAATGGAAAATGTGTATTATGAGAAAAACCATGCATGGACTTCAAAAATATTTTTCATAAAAATAAATTTGTACTAACTTATTATAACATGTCTGAACAGAACCTAGTTTGACAAAAGAAGGCTAAGACATCAGTTTGAGAAGAATCCTTATCAGAGCAACATGAATTCAGCTAAGATTGAAGCAAGAACAAACATCAAATTTATGATGAAGCTTGGGTGGAAGAATGGTGAAATCATTGATGCTTTACGAAAAGTTTATGGGGACAGTGCACCAAAGAAGTCAGCAGTTTACAAATGGATAACTCGTTTTAAGGAGGGTCGAGAGGATGTCGAAGATGAAGCTCGCAGTGGCAGGCCATCTACATCGATTTGTGAGGAAAAGATTAATCTTGTTCGTGCCCTCATTGAAGAGGACCGACCATTAACAGCAAAAGCAATTGCCAACACCATAGACATCTCGATTGGTTCAGCTTACAAAATTCTGACTGAAAAGTTAAAGCTGAGCAAGCTGTCTGCTCGATGGGTCCCGAGATTGTTGGGCCCAGATCAGCTACACACAAGAGCGGAGCTTGCAAAGGAAATTTTAAATGAGTGGGATCAAGACCCTGAAGCATTTCTTAGAAGAATTGTAACAGGAGATGAAACGGCTTTACCCGTGCTGTCCTGAAGACAAAGCACAATCAGAGCAATGACTACCAAGAGGTGGAAGTGGTCCAGTCAAGAAAAAAGGTCAAAAGGTCATAGCAACCTTTTTTTTTTTTTTTTTTTTGAATACTCAATGCATTTTACTTGTTGACTTTGTGGAGGGCCAAATAATGATATTTGTGAGTTGTGAGAGTATTTTGAAACTATTGCTCAAAGCTTTAGTGGAAAATTGGCCAGGAAAGCCCCATCAGAGAGCCCTTCTGCACCATACCAGTGCTCTTGCTTATTCCTCTGACCAAACAGATGCAGCTTTGCTAGTCTGGATTTGACTCCTTTGACTTCTTTTTGTTTCCTAGTGTTAGTAAGGCTTAAAAAGCCCATTTTTATTCACTTAAAAATGTAAAAACAGACTGTATTCACATAGTTAAATGCCTAGTATCCTCAGTTCTTTAGGAATTGTCTAGATGACTGCTATTATCCCTTGCAACTGTATCTTGATGTTGATGGAGCTTATGTTGAAAAATAAAGCTTATATATTTTATTCTGTCTTTCAACTTTTTTACAAACATTTTTGAGCTCTCACATATATATATAGGTATATATTTTTGAATTTGTATTTGTGAAACTGGGGTATTACTGGCTGAGGTGTCTATTCATGACTCTTAACATGAGAACCAAGAGATGTGTAAAAATGTCAGCAAGCTACTGCCCTAACATTCTTAATAGGGTCCATGGCCTGGGGCCTATCATATTGACCACAGAGTCTCCTAACAACTATGAGAAATTCTCCCCACAGAAGGTGAGCCCACACTTAACCCATTCACCTGGGGATACAAACTCAGCTTTTGATCTCGTTTCCTTGGTGGCCAGAAAGGATTTGCAGGCTAGTTTCCTGCATTAAGTGATTCTCAAACTATTGGATATGTCTCAAGTACTTGGCCTGCAGGTGTAGCTAATCCACGTCTCATTCAGGCCTAATCTGTGGGGCTCCAGATCTAGCCAGAACAAAACACTTCCAGTTTGCTGTGAAATACATAGCTTTCAGTGTCCAATCCCAAATCCTGACCTTTGCAATCCCCAAAGGACATTCCAAATGTGGTGAGTCCTTCCTGTAGCCCATTTCCATCTTCCTCCGTGCAGATTCAGTGACACTGTAGGACTCCAAAGGCTTAGGAAAAGCTGGTCTTTGTTTCCTGTGAATAACACACCACCCGTCCAAGCCAGAACTCTAGTTTACATGCCTCCATTGGGAGTTGCAATGATGAGATCTCATCAAGATTGGGATTTAGGTGACCTAAGACAGTGTAGATTATATGTAAACATAGATAAGCAAAGCAGAATATTAATACATAAACACCAAAATATAAAACAAAAGAATAACACACTATCTTACGTATATATACACAGGAATGTGCTCTCTTACCAGAGACCCGTGGCCACTCATTGAATGGCAAGAATGGGAGCCAAAAACCCTAGCAGGGTCCATGGTTGCTACTGTCAGGTGGCCCTTCCCTTATCCCAAACACAGGGGAAATGCCCTTTGAGCAGAATAAAACCATGGGCTCTAATCCTCCTGCCAGGAGCTGGAATGTTGCCTTAAACTGACAGTGTGAATGGACCCCAAGAGAGACACAAAGTGTGGGATTCTGGTTTGTGTGTGGGGTGCTCGGTTCTCCCAGTACATGCAGAATACCTTGTTCTGAGTCCTCCCTGTGCTTTAGGAACAAGTAAGTGCTTGTAGGGTAAGATGGCACTAGGCAGGGCGGGCGCCTTGGCACAATAGGTGAATCCTCCACCTGTGGCCCTGGCATCCTGTATGGGCGCTGGTTCTAGTCCCGGCTGCTCCTCTTCCAATCCGGCTTTCTGCTGTGGAGTAGGAAAGCAGTGGAGGATGGCCCAAGTGCTTGGGCCCCTGCACGCACATGGGAGACCAGGAAGAAGCACCTGGCTCCTGGCTTTGGATTGGTGCAGCTCCGGCCATTGCAGCCATTTGGAGAGTGAGCCAATGGGAGGAAGACCTTTCTCTGTCTCTTCCTCTTACTGTCTGTAACTCTTGCTCAAATAAATAAAAATCTTAAAAAAAAAAAAAAAAGGCACAGGGATACAGGGAAAGTGGCATTAGACAGTGAAAGCTACACATTGCAGAGCCAACCAGTTCTGGATTCTAACTAGAATGGAGCCTTGCAAATTCAGACTGAGAGTCCTGGATTGGAAGCACCTGGGAATAAGCACCGCATGTTTAATTGAGAAGCTTCCATTGAGAAGATAGGATTGGCCTGCCAACCCTTCTGACCACCAAAGCAACTGGTCCATTAAGGGAAGTAAGTCAAAAATCAAGTGTTGGGCTGTTTTCCCTAATTGAGTAGATGGTGAATATGACCAAAGTAGGATTCAACTTGTATGGGAAAACAGCTGGTGTTTGGGTTATAGGCATTGAAATATCCTCAGGGCACCTGAAGGGAAAGACCCCAGGCTATAGTCCTTGAAAGGGATATTAAGACAGAAATTTGGTGATATTTCTATCCACCTCTTGGTTCTCAATGCTGGTGTGAGTCCTGGATAGTCCCTTCAGCCAGCACTAGCCAGGTTTGAAGAATGTTAATAGAATCACACACATCCAAAATACATACTTATAAGTATGTACACAGAAAAATAAGCACCCAATAAATAAACAATAAAAACAGTAGGAGTATAAAATGGGATATAATAGGAATATACTGTGCTTAAAGTCCAGATTGTTCTGAACTCTCAGGTTGCTGATGGAGTCTGCATGGGGTGAGATGACAACAGGCTGCAGGGATAGCCCTCCCTTGTCTGGAGTTTGGTGGTTGGATGATTCCCAAGTTCAAGGATTTGTATCAGATGCTGAAAGCGACACATTCCACAGCAAGCTTTTTTTTTTTTTTTTTCCTAGTTCCAGGTGGTTGTAGATGAAGCCAGATGAGGCCTGGATTAAGAAAATTTGAGGGCCAGGTTCCTGAAGTGTATGTCACTGAGAGGCTTCCAAGGCAGGAATGGGACTGCCCACCCATTCTGGCCATCAAAGCGGGTGGACCACTAATGAAACTGGGTCAGAGCTTGACTGTTGGGCTGTTAACTACTCAATGGGTAGATCATTGGAGCCATGTTAGGGCTCAGCATGCTGGGGGAGACAGATCATTCAGAAGAAGTATTGGGAAATGTGTAGTGAATGTTCCCACAACACCACAGTTACAGAGGTGCCTCAGAGAATGGGCCCTACAGAAGCTCTGAGGCTACCAGCTTGGTAATATTTACCCTCATCTCTTGGTTCTCAGTGCTAGTCTATGTCATGAACAGTTACCTCAGCCATAATTGCCTGGCTCAATAATAAAGTATATATACTGGAAAATATTCACAAATGCATGCAGGAAAAAATAGAAATTAAACATTTTGATATGCATAAATACACAGAAATTTATTATGTTTTGCTTCATCTACCGTTGTAGAGGAAAATATCACTAGGCTTACATACAATATAAACATACCCACATAAAATGTGTAGGTATATAAAGCAGAATATTAACATAAATATCGCCAGTGCTGTGGCTTAACAGGCTAATCCTCCGCCTTGCGGCGCCGGCACACCAGGTTCTAGTCCTGGTTGGGGCACCAGATTCTATCCCGGTTGGCCCTCTTCCAGGCCAGCTCTCTGCTATGGCCCGGGAAGGCAGTGGAGGATGGCCCAAGTCCTTGGGCCCTGCACCCACATGGGAGACCAGGAGAAGCACCTGGCTCCTGGCTTTGGATCAGCGAGATGCACCGGCCGCAGCGGCCATTGGAGGGTGAACCAACGGCAAAAAGGAAGACCTTTCTCTCTGTCTCTCTCTCTCACTATCCACTGTGCCTGTCAAAAAAAAAAAAAAAAGTATCTGATTAATTAAAAAAAACATAAATATCAAAATAGATATTTCTGGCATAAAGCTGAAAAGAGCACACTTTCATATACACATAGTTTTTCCATAAATTTTTTTGTTATTTTTAATTAAAATACTACATTATTTGAAAGAGAGGCAAGGGCTTTTTATTTATTTATTTTTACTTATTTATTTGAAAGAGTTATACAGAAAGAAGGAGAAGCAGAGAGAGTCCTCAGTTGGCTGCAATGGCTGGAACTGCGCCAGTCTGAATCCAGGAGCCAGGAGCTTCTTCCAGGTCTCCCACACGGGGGCAGGGGCCCAAGGACTTAGACCATCTTCTACCACTTTCGCAGTAGGTATGTCCACCAGGCCATAAGCAGAGAGCTGGATTGGAAGTGGAGCAGCTGGGTCTCAAACCAGCACCCATATGGGATGCTGGCACTGCAGGCGGTGGCTTTACCTGCTGTGCCACAGTGCTGACCCCGCAAGGGCATTCATGCTAGCAGGATCATGCAACACGAGACAAGAGGGGCATATCAGGAGTTTCCATCCATGAATGGCAGCCAAGGGAGTTCCTCAGAGCCAGTTTCTAGGGTCTCTTGCCTCAATTACCAGTGCATTGCCCATTTAACCAACAAGACCAAGTGCCTTAGCCCTCCTGTGAGGAGCTGGGATACTTAGAACATCTCTCTGGATTAGAACCCTTCTTTAGAACTGCCAAAGGAGTCACATATAGTGGAGGCCTGGTTTGTGTGAGTGGTGTGGGGATCTCTCTGGAAATGAAAGCCAGCTTTTTCAGAGTTTTCCCAGCGCTCTGGCAGTAAGCATTTGTGGGTAAGATGGCACAAAACCACATGGATGGCCTTGCTGATGTTGGAGTATCCTCTCCTCTTGGCATTTGGGAGATTCCCAGGGCCCAAATTTGAAAGTAACACATTCCATGACGTACCAGTTCTCTGTTCTGAATGGGACCCGAGATTTGAAAAATCTGCAGGTCAAATATCTGAAACATACTCTGTGTTTTGGGGAATTTCTCACACAGAACAGGTGCCAACCCTGTTTGGCCACCAACATAAGTGATCCAAGGGAAACCAGGGAAAAAGTCCAGTAATGGGCTCCATCTCCCCAGTTGGATAGATGATGGTTGTAGCCAAATTAGGGCGCAGCTTGTGGGGACAGACAGTTCTTGCAGAGTTGGTGTTTGACAAATGGTCAGTGAAGATGTTCAGTGCAGCTGAATTGAGGGGAATTAGGAATAGATCTTTCAAGAGATCAGACTGGCGGCTTGGTGATAGTTTCATACATCTCCTGGTTCTTAATGCTGGTCTGAGTCATGAATAGTCACTTCAGCCAATGATAACCCAGTTTGATAAATAATTAAATATAACCCCCACCAAATTATATGTGTACAAATATGTATACAGAAGTATGAAGCAAATTTTAAAACATGAATATGCATAAATATAGAAATTTATTAATATAAACATGTATCTTTATCTGCCACACTGGGGTGCTTCACTAAACAGTATAAAAAATTGTGTGTATGTGATTGCTAAATAGAAATTACCCATAAGATATATATATATAAAAATGAAACTATTAATACATAAATATGTAGGTATCAAAATATTTATTTCTTAAACAAGACACCCCCCTCCCCCCAGGAAAAGCATGGTTTTTTGTATACACAGGAATTGTCATGCAGGGACCAATGAGGACTCTCTGCAGCTACTTACAAAGATAAGAGCTGAAACTAAGGCAGTCGGAGATTGCCATTTCAGGTTTCCTTTTCTGGATCTGACGCACCAGGTTATTCCTCTCTGATTATAAGACCCAGTGCCATCATGCTCCTGAGCAGGTAAGATTTTTCTAAGTCTGTCCACCTGGATGAGAGTACTTTGGAATTCCCAAGAGAGGTGCACACAGTAAACTCCTGGCTTGTGTGCGCCGTGTAGGGTTCTGCTAGGAGGGAAACACCAGCTTGTTTAGAGCCCTCCTGGTGCTCTGGCATGAAGCAGGTATGCATGAAAAAAGTGGTCCTGGGCTTTGGGGATAACCCTTCCATATTTGGAATATCCTCCAGATAGATGAGAGATTCCCAGGAACTGGCATCATGGGCCAGTGTTGTGGTGTAGCAGGTTAAGTTGCCACCTACGATGCCTGCATCCCTTATAAGTTCTGGTTCAAGTCCTGGCTGCTCTGCTTCCTGGCTGCTCATGTGGGAGTCCTGGATGCGGCTCCATGCTCCTGGCTTTGGCCTGTCCCAGCCTTGGCCATTTGGGAAATGAGTCAGTGGATGGAGGATTTCTGTCTGTCTCTCTTTGTAACTGGCTTTCAAATATATATAATATATTCTGCATCAGACACTTAAAACTACACATTCCAGAGCAAACCAGTTATGTCAGGTTCTAGATGTATCTAGAGTACCACGGATTAAACCTGAATTTGATCTGCATTGGAAACTCCAAGGGGCCGAGTACTTTTGCTTGAGAAAGTCCTAACACAGGAGATTGACCTGTAACCCTGTCTGACCACCCAAGCAGGTGGTCCACTACTGCATGGATGAGTGTAGAGAAACTAGGGCTCAGCTGGTGGGGTAAGAGTTTTTTTGTTGGTGTTTTCAAAATGTGTGATAAATACACCCAAGGCACACGACTATAGAAATAAGCCCCACATGGCCTTGCAAGGATCTTAGGCCAGGAACTTGGTGATATTTCTACACAATCTTTGGATTTCAGTGTGAATCTGAGTTATCAATAGCCACCTCAGTGTATAATTGCTCAGTTTGATAAATATTAGTATAAATATTCATATCTATAGATACATACTTACAAGTATATACAGGGTAATATGCAACAAATTTAAATACATAATATGAATATGCATAAACAAAATTAGAAATATATTAATGTGAACATGCAACTTTATTTACCACACTAGGGTACCTCACTAGACAGTATAATACAGAAATTTATATACATATATGCACACATACAAAAATATACATGTTAATAAATACAGATGACAATAAAATATGTAGACATAAAAAAGAATATTAATAAATATACACCTATCAGTATATTTGTTTAGAAAACTAAAGAAAACATTCCTGGGATGGGCATTTGGCTTAGCAGTTAAGACACAGATTGGGGCCTGCGCCGTGGCTCAACAGGCTAATCCTCCGCCTTGCGGCGCCGGCACACCGGGTTCTAGTCCCGGTCTGGGCACCGATTCTGTCCCGGTCCCCCTCTTCCAGGCCAGCTCTCTGCTGTGGCCAGGGAGTGCAGTGGAGGATGGCCCAAGTGCTTGGGCCCTGCACCCCATGGGAGACCAGGAGAAGCACCTGGCTCCTGCCATCGGATCAGCGCGGTGCGCCGGCCGCGGTGCGCCAGCCGCGGCGGCCATTGGAGTGTGAACCAACGGCAAAAAGGAAGACCTTTCTGTCTCTTTCTCTCACTGTCCACTCTGCCTGTCAAAAAAAAAAAAAAAAAAAAGACACAGATTGGGGTGCTCGCATCCCACTTGGGAATGCCTGGCTCCTTATTCCATCTTCCTGCTAATGCAAACCCTGGAAGGCAGCAGTGATGGCTCAAGTAATTGGGTTTCTTCACCCACATGGTATTCCCAGATTGAGTTTCTGGCTCCTGGCCGTGGCCCCAGCCCAACCCCAGATGTTGTGGGCATTTGAGGAGTGAATCCATGGATGAAAGTGCTATCTTCTCTTTCTTCCCCTCTCCCTCTTCCTTTCCCTCTCCCCCCTCCCACAAATAAGTGAATAAATATATTTTTAAAGATTTATTTATTTATTTATTTAAAGGTCAGAGTTACACAAAGAGGCAGAGAGAGAGAGGTCTTCCCTCCACACGTTCACTCCCCAGATGGCCGCAATGGCCCGGAACTGAGCTGATCGGAAGCCAGGAGCCAGGAGCTTCTTCCAGGTCTCCCATGCAGTGCAGGGACCCAAGGACTTGGGCCATCCTCCACTGCTTTCCCAGGCCACAGCAGAGAGCTGGATCAGAAGTGGAGCCTGGCTTTGATTGACAACACCTGGAAGCCAAGCATCTGGCCCATACTTAATTATTTGAGAAGTTCTTCACATGGGTAATTGGCTTGCCAACCCAAAGCACCCAAAAGCAGGTGGTTCTCTAAGAAAATTAAGTAAAAGTTTGAGTATTGGGCCATTTTCTCCCAATTAGATGGATAATGAGTATAGCAAAACCAGGGTTCTGCTTGTTGGGGAAGACGGTAGGGAATGTGCAGTGAATATGCAGAAGGTACCAGTCTACAGAGAGGCCAAGGACCTGGCAGGGATCTTAAGCCAGTGCTTAGTCAAATTTCTGTACACTCTTGATTCCTAATGCTTTTCTGAATCATTAATATTCATCTCAGCCAACAATAGACTTTTATAAATATTAATATACACAGATGAAAATGTATATTTATACAGAAAAATTGGAATAATTCAAATAAATACATAAATGGAACATATATACATATAAAATGTAGAAATTCACTAGTAGAAACATGTATCTCTAACTGTCAGAATGGGTACTTTAGCAGACAATGTAGAGGAGACAACATAAATGAACCTATGAATGCGTCTATGTGTGTGTGTTTATGTAATATGCCCAGAATAGGCAGAGAGTTAGGGAAAATGAGCTGGAAGACTTTTCAACAATGTCTATCTCTAGAGCTACACCAGAACTCTACCTCCTTACATACCAATGCAGTATGCCCAATTTCCCATGGTGCACCAGTCTCCTGTACCAGGAAGAAAGTGCCCTGATGAGCACATGTCCGTACAGCTCAATGTAAAGAAGCCATGAAACTCCCAGAAGATCTCATGTGCACTAACTCTCCCCCCAACTCCACCCTGTTAATATATTTGCTTAGGGTACCACCCCCTACCCCATAAAGGGGACCACTGAGTGTGTGGGGGGGGTAACCCTTTTTGACCCCCTCATGCTCTCTCCTTGTGGACAGCTCTCTCTTGCTCTCTGACTCTCTCATGGTAAGTATCTCTTCTTGTGGGTTTGTCTACATTTATGCCCAAATACATATTCACTCACTTTAAATAAACCCTGCTGTCATTACCACACTTTACATATGCTCTGCTTTTAATTCCTGTCTCATATGGAGGCAAGAATCTGGCATTAAAAGTGGGAAACACATCTTACAACATATGCACAAAATATGTACATGGATAAATGTAGGTTATATATAAAAATGTGTAGATAGCAAGCAGAATATGATTATGTGAATTCATAAATATCAAAATATGAATATATTAAAACTTAAAGAAATAGTATCTCTTGTATACACTGGAACTTATATTCTTACCAGGGACCAATCAGCACTCTTATCATTTACTGGAACTTTGGGACCTAATAACACCAGGGAGCCAAGGGCTCCATGTTTCCTGTGGACCTTGCTGACCTCGGTCACCAGGGTAGTCACCTTATGACTTAGCAAAACCATATCCCATACCTGATTGTGAAAAACTAAAATGTTTCCTAAATCTAACAGTTTAGGTGAGAGCCCTCTTTTGGAACTCCCAGACAGAGTGCTGTCATCCCTCATGGGTACTGGTTCAAGTCCCAGCTACTCCACTTTCCATCCAGATCCCTGCTAAAGCGGCTGGGAAAGCAGTGGAAGATGCCTCAAGTGCTTGGGCCCCTGCACCCACATGGGAGACCTGAATGAAGCTCCTGGCTTTGATTTGGCCCAGCCTTGGCTGTTGAGGCCATTTGGGGGAGTGAATAGGCAGGTAGAAGACTTCTCTACCTCTTTATAACTTTGCCTTTCAAATAAATGAATAAATCTTAAAAAAAAAAAAGGGAGCTCTCAATGGAGGGCCATGCAGCATGCAGTACAATTCTGGTTTGACTGGGAGTCATGGGATCTCCCCGGAAATGAAGCCCAGCTTGTTTGAGTTTCGGTCTGCTCTGGCATCAAGCCAGTGTCCATGGGGTAAGATGGCATCAGGATCAGCGGTGGCTCTACCATGTGTCTGCACTGTCCTCTGGGAATTCACAGGGCCGAAACTTGGCATGAGACACTGAAACCTACACATTCCAGAAGCAACCATTCCTGTTTGATTCTAGCTAGTTCTAGAGCCCCTATTCAGATTGAGCCTGAATGAGAGTTGGATTGGAAACACCTTAGGGCCAAATACTGAAGCACAGTCAATTGTTTGTGAGTAGATCCTGATATACAAGATTGGCCAGCTAACCATTTCTGGTCACCAAAGAAAGCAGGCATCCATATGGAAACTAGATCAGATTTCCAGGTTTGGGCTTTGTTTTTCCAACAGTATCTTTGATGAGTGTAACATAACTAGGATTCAGCTTGTGAGGGAAGCAATTTCTTCATAGCTGGTGTTTGGTTAATGTGCAGTGAATATGTGCAAGCCACCAGTCTATAGAAAGGGCTCAGGCCATGGGCCACATTCCATGCCAGGGGTCCTAGACCAACATTGTGGTGATAGCTCAACACATCTCATTGTTAGTTTGAGTCATGAAAAGTCACCTCATTCGGCCAGCACCGCGGCTCTCTTGGCTAATCCTCCGCCTGTGGCGCCGGCACCCTGGGTTCTAGTCCCGGTTGGGGTGCCGGATTCTGTCCCGGTTGCTCCTCTTCCAGTCCAGCTCTCTGCTGTGGCCCAGGAAGGCAGTGGAGGATGGCCCAAGTGCTTGGGCCCTGCACCCGCATGGGAGACCAGGAGGAAGCACCTGGATCCTGGCTTCGGATCAGCATAGTGCACCAGCCGTGGCAGCCATTTTGGGGGTGAAACAATGGAAAAAGGAAGACCTTTCTGTCTCTCTCTCTCTCTCTCTCTCTCTCACTGTCTAACTCTGCCTGTCAAAAAAAAAAAAAAAAAAGGAAGAAAAGTCACCTGTCACCTCATTCAATGATAGCCCAGTTTGATAAATATTAATACAAATATACACACCTGAAAACATGTTTATAAATATCTAGAAATAAATATGGGACAAATTCAAATAAATACAGAAACATATGAGTATGTGTAGAGAATGTAGAAATTTATTCATATAAACAAGTAGCTTTATATGGATGCTTCACCAGACAGTACAGATGAGAAAACAAAATTATACAAAAAAGTATTTTTAAATAAGTAGGTATAGATTACATATAAATGATATATAAAGTGGAATATTAATACATAAGTATGAAATGTTTATCCTTTTTAAAGATTATTTATTTGAAAGGCAGTTATAGAGAGAAAGAGAGAGAGAGACCTTCCATCTGTTGATTCACTCCCCAACAGCTGGAGCTGAGCCTATCTAAAATCAGGAGCTAGGAGCTTCTTCTGCATCTCTCACATGGGTGCAGAGGCCTAAGGATTTGGGTCATCCTTCACTGCTTTCCCAGGTGCGCAAGTAGAGAGCTGGATCAGATAGTAGAGCAGCAGAGACTCAAACTGGCACCTAAAAAGAATGCTGGTACTGCAGGCAGTGGCTTTACCTGCTTGACCACAATGCCAGCCAAAATATTTGTTAAATAAAACTTAAAAATCCATAAAGCACCTTATTGTATACACAGGAGTTGTATTCATGCCAGTGGCAGTTCTCATTTGCTGGCATTGATGAGAGCCAAAAACTCCAACTCGGTCCTTGCTGGCCACTTTCAGATGGCCCTTGACTGACCTCAAGCCCCAGGGCATTCCCCTCTTTTACATGACAATCTAAAATACCAATTAAAGAGAGATTTAAAGAATAATGATATCTGTGAATAAGCAGAGAGTTGTAGTCAGATTATGCATGCACAAAGTATAAAGCATGAGTGTATCCAAGGAGGTTTAAGCAAAGGAGAGTTTGTAAAGGCAAAAATATGGATCCCTTAGTCAGATGTTTTGAAATAATAGTGTTTGGTCACAATGATTAATAACCAGGGTGACTTAGTTCTAGTTTGGGGGAAAAAAGCAGATCATCTGTAGAAGTAAGTTTGAGCCATATTTGACAGAAACATTAACTAAGTTAGACAAAAGGATTGGAGAGAAGTAGATGGGGCTTTCTGTATATCCTTGGGGAAGGATTGTCTTTTCCAGGTGCAAAGAGGTTCTGGCTTTGAGGGTATACTGGTATACTGGAAAAGGTGCTACAGAGATCAGTAGTTGGAAATTCACTTTAAAAATTTTTGAAAGGATACTTCTCCTCATCTTTGAGAGGTTCTGTATTTCCTTCACTAGACAAATTTTGAAATTTCAAAATAACTCCATTTTGGCCAGCAAAGTAGGATGTCATCCCAGGTTATTTGGGTCCAGAGACAGCCAATTGTAACTCTTGAGAACAAATTGCCCCTGAAAAGCCTGCCAACAGTTCAAGAGAAACACCTACTGAGATACCTGTTTGAAGTGTTTGGAAAGGGGCCAGCACTGTGGGGTAGTTGGATGGGAACCAGCACCATGGGCAGCTGGACAAAGGCTGACACCGTGGGGTAGTAGGTTAAGCCTCTGCCTGCAGTGCCAGCATCCCATATGGGTGGCTAGTTTGAGTCCCAGCTGCTCCACTTCTGATTCAGCTCCATGGGAAAACAGTGGAAAATTGCCCAATTGCTTGGGCCCCTACACCCACACGGGAGACATGGAAGAAGGTCTGGGCTCCTGGCTTTGGATCAGCCCAGCTGTTGTGGCCATTTCGGGAGTGAAACGGCAGGTGGAAGACCTCTCTCGCTGTCTCTCCCTCCTCTCCCTCTCTCTGTAACTCTGCCTTCAAATAAATAAATAATAAATATTTTTTTTAAAAGTGTGTGAACAAAGCTACTCATCTATCAGGTCAATTTGACATGGGAGCTGTACACAGAACACATAGCTGTCTAATGTTGGCCATCTTGCTCAACCTTAAGGGGTCCTTTGATCTTTATGCAATCGTTTTCTATTCCCAGAAATGTCTGTCTTAAAATTTATCAGTATCTTTCTTTTCAGCAGCCTGTTTTCAGAGAAAGTACTCTCCCTGTCTGTAAAGATGTTTGTAATAACTCATGTCCTAACCTGTGAGAAATTTGCCCCTGCTCACCTCAATCCTGCATTTTTGGCAAAAGCCAATGTGCTCACTGTGTGATGACAATGAAAATTTACTATCACAGAATACAGAAATTCTGACTAGAATTTGACCACTTTGGAATACTGCCCAAGAATCATTAAAAGTCATTGGCCTTGTGTCTCCTGGGCCTGTGCGAATGAGCCTTATATTAACTTTATGTTAACTTTTTTTACAGAGCTTGTTTTGTGTAAGGCCGCTACAAAACACACCAAACACTGGAGTTAAGGGAAAGGTTTATTGTCAGATAGGGGAAGCCCGATGAGCCCCTGGGGGAGAGGGCGAGAGAGCAAGAGAGAGAGGGATCAGGAGAGGGGGCACGTGTTCGAGAAACAGGCCCTGTTATACCTTTGCAGGGGCAGGGAAATAGGAGCAGTGAATCCCATTAGAATCAGGGTGGATCTGACACCTGTGGTTGGGCCATCTGGTCACCTGGCTTCTATCAATGACAGCAGGGGCTAGAGCCTAGCATGGTGTCCAGGACATAGATTGGTAAGACCTGAACCATTTTACTTGCATTTTTTTAATGTTGACCCTCTCTGGACAGTGATTTTTAATCATGAAACAGGCGGTGGCTGATTAAACAAATTTAGAACATGGGTTACCCTTCCTGGGCCTCTTTGTTGTGGATGAAATCAGGTGATCTGAATGAGGGCATATTAATATGCCCCCTTCTGACTTGAAATGAATTCTCTGAGACCTCCACCTGAAGCATGGAGGTGGGAATCAAGGAGGATGTATTCCATAGGCCCTGGCACGGCTGGAAAAGCTGAGGTCAAGGGGCTCTTGCAGGCACTGCTGCGGGGGTCCGAGAGTGTGCAGTGAAAAACTGGGAAGTTTGCTTTCATTCCTAGCCAATAATGTCAGTAGAAATCCATTAGAAAAGAATGTGGAGGGTTGGGGGTGCAGGCGGGAAACAGGCTTTATTTCAGCAAACAGCTTTCTACAAAACCTAAGTTCACTCCTGGGAACAAAGGAGGGGGCTGCCTCCTAAAGGCAAAACAGAGCAGGCCGAGAGCACCTCGTCCTGATTGGTCGACACTCAAAGGAAACTCTGAGTTTGACTGTCTTGGCTGAGCTCCTGCAGCATATTAGAGACATTTTTCCATCTTGGCAGTTGAAATAGAAACATGTCCAGGCAGGGGCTGCCAAGTCCAGCTTGTGGTTTATCCAGGAATGCAGAGCACAGCAGAGAACTTGGGCAGCCAGCAGTCAGCAAACCGCTGCTCGACTCCATTTTGAATCTGGGCCCCGCTAACCACTCAGGATCCATCTTGTAGGTTCAGCTTTGCTCAGAGTGCACGTGGTCCTGTTTCAATACATGCAGGCACATACAATATGTATGAATGTATAATAGAGAAACTTAATAAAATAAATGTGTAGCTTTATCTGACAAATTTGGGTGCTTTGCCAGACAATGTAGAAGAGAAAACTTTATATATCTATGTGTTTTACATATATATACAAACACAGAGTATAATAAATACTTATGAATAAATAATGTAGCTTATAAATGCATAGGCATGTAAAGTAGAATATTAAAACATGAATATGTAAACATCAAAATACATATTTCTTAAATGAAATGGAAAGAAACTACCTAGTATATCATATACTCACAGTCAGTGGTTTTCATGCCAGAGACCAGTGGGCATTCAATGATGGGAGCAAAAATCTCTAATGGATTTGCTAGTTGCCAATTTCAAATGGTCCCTAACCTCAAGCTCTGGGACGATCCCTTTAACCTATAAAAACCAAGTACCACTACATCCTGTGAAGAGCTGAAATAGTTCCTAAATCTGTCAAACTGGAGAGAGACTTTTCAAAAAAAAAGGTTTATTTATAGTTTTTTATTTGAGATTTATTTATTTATTTGAAAGAGAGTTACAGAGAGGCAGAGAGAGAGAGAAAAGAGAGAGGAAAGAGAAAGAGAGTGAGAAAGAGAAAGAGAGAGAGATTGTCTAGTTGTTGGTTCACTCCCCAAATGTCCACCATGACCAGTTCCCAAGCCTGGAACTCCATCTGGGTCACCCATGTGGGTGGCAGGGCCCCAAGCACTTGGACCATCATCTACTTCCTTCCCAGGTGCAATAGCAGGAAGCTGGATCAGAAGTGGAGCAGCTGGAACTTGAACCTGTGCTCATGTGGGATGCCGGCATCACAGGTGGCAGCTTAACCTGTTGCACAACGGCAGCCCCGAGAGATTTTTTTTTAGATTCCTCTGGGAAGCACAAACACTGAAGTCCACGTTTGTGTAGATGTGTTAGGGTTCTCCAAGTAAGTGAAGAACAGCTTGTTCTGTCTTCAGGCTGCTCTGAGGATAAGCAAGTGTGCCTGGGTTATGGGGGTGCCTTTGCCAAGTATGGAGTGTCAGCTGGCATCAGACGTTGAAAGCTACACATTCTAGAACAAACTGGTTCCAAATGGTGTTAACTAGACCTAGAGCCCCACAGATTAACCATGAATGAGGCTTGGATTGGCAACACCAGCGGATCAAGTAGTCAAGACACACTCAACTGTCTGAGAAGCTGAAAACCTAGGATTGCATTCCAAACTCCGTCTGCTCACCAAAGCAAGTGATCCCCTGTGGAACCAGGACCACATGTCCAGTGCTGGGCTCTGTCTGCCCAGTGGGATGGATAATGAGGGTGGCCAAACAAGGTCTGAACTTGCGAGGGAAGATTCTTCATATCTTGTGTTTGGGGACTATGCAGTGGATATGCATGACACCAGACTACAGACAGACTTCAGCCTCCCAGGGAACTTGGGCTGGCATCTTGATGATATTTTTATATATCTTTTGATTCTCAGTGCTGGTTTGAGTCACCTCAACCAATAGTAGCCCAGTTTAATATATATATATATATATATATATATATATATATATATATATAGGGGCAGGCGCTGTGGTGTAGCAGTAAAGCTGCCAGTTCGAGTCCCAGCTGCTCCACTTCTGATCCAGCTCTCTGCTATGGCCTGGGAAAGCAGTAGAAGATGGCCCAAGTCCTTGGGCCCCTGCACCCATGTGGGAGACTCAGAAGAAGCTCCTGGTTCCTGCCTTCTGATCGGCCCAGCTCCTGCCATTGTGGCCAGTTGGGGAGTGAACCAGCGGATGGAAGACCTCTCTCTCTCTCTCTCTCTCTCTCTCCTTCTCTCTTTGTGTAACTCTGACTTTCAAAAAATAAATAAATCTTAAAAAAATAAATATGTATATATACACACCAGAAAATACATATTTTACAGAGGTATGTGGGACTACTTAAGCAAATACATAAACTATGGGTATGTATATATAAAAGCAGAAAAATTTACTAACCTAAACATTTAGTTTTATCTTAAGGATATCTTCACCAGACAGTGCAGAAGAAGAAAACATAAATGAACAAATACAATAAATAGGTCTTTTAAATGTAGATTACATAAAATTCATAGATATAAAAAGCAGAATATTAATATATGATACATATATATCAAAATATATATTTATTAAATTAAGAAAACTGAATAAAGTACACACTATCTCCTATACACATAGGAACTTGATTATGCCAGCACCCAGTGTGCATTCTTGTCATCTGCTGGCAAGGATGGGAGCTAAAAATTCCAACCAGTATTCCTGCTTGCCTAATTTGGGTGGCCCTCGTGGAACCTCCTGCAACAGGGCAGTCCCCTTTTAACCGAATAAGAGCAGGTGCCATCACTCCCTTGTGCAAAGCTGGAAAGTGCCCTCAATTTGTCAGAAATGGTTGGGATCACTTGTTTAGAACCCCCGACGGAGGTACATACAGTAGAATCCTGGTATGTGTGGATGCTGTGGGGCTCTGCCAGGAAATGGAAGACCAGCCTGTGCTGAGCCTCGGTGTGCTTTGGCATCAAGGGAGCATGCTGGGTAAGATGGCTGCAGGTTGCAGGGATGGCCCTGCCAAGATTGGAGCATCCTACAGGCAGCTGGAGGACTCCCGGGGCCAAGATTTGGCATTAAACTCTAAAAGCAAACCAGTTTTTGTATCTGGTTCTGGCGGAATCTAGAGCCCCACAAATGTGTAAATGAGACTTCAGTTGGAAACATTTGGAGGCCAAGTACGTGAGAGATACTGAATTATTTGAGAAACTTCTAAAACGGGAGATTGGCCTGCCAATCCTTTCATGCCACCAAAGTATGTGATTCACCAGGGAAATTGTGTTGGGGTCTCTGTCTCCCCAGCGGGATGGGTGATGAGAACAGCAAAACTGAGGCCCAGCTTGTGGGTAAAGACAGGTCTTCCAGAGCTGAGTTAGGACAATGTAAAGTGAGTAGGCTCCTCACAATGGAGGCCCTGGGCTGTGAGGGCCTCTGAGGCCAGCAGGGATCCTAGGCTAGTAGCTTGGTGATTTTTGCATACATCCCTTGGTCCTCAATGCAAATTGAGTCACAAATAAACCTCACCAGTACTGGTCAAGTTTGATAGTTATCAATGTAAATATACACTCCAGAAAATACCTATTTAGAACTATATACAGAAACATGTGAAACAAGTAAATGCATAAACACCTGAATATATAGACATATAAAATACACAAATGAATATGAATGTGTTGTTTTTGGTCAGACTGGTTGCTTCCCAAAATAAAATATAAATAGATATAACTATGTGCACAAATATATGTTTTCATAAATAAATTTTTTTTTTTTTTGACAGGCAGAGTGGATAGTGAGAGAGAGAGACAGAGAGAAAGGTCTTCCTTTTTGCCGCTGGTTCACCCTCCAATGGCCACTGTGGCCGGCGCATCTCGCTGATCCGAAGCCAGGAGCCAGGTGCTTCTCCTGGTCTCCCATGTGGGTGCAGGGCCCAAGGACTTGGGCCATCCTCCACTGCCTTCCCGGGCCATAGCAGAGAGCTGGCCTGGAAGAGAGGCAACCGGGATAGAATCCGGCGCCCCAACCGGGACTAGAACCCGGTGTGCCGGTGCCACAAGGCGGAGGATTAGCCTGTTAAGCCATGGCGCCGGCCGAGAGTGGTTTTTTTTTAGAACCTCCAAGATCAGCACATACAGTGGACACCTGCTCAGTGTGGGGGCTGTGGAGTCCTCACAGGAAATGAAGACCAGTTGCTCTGACACCTGAAGGTGCTCAAGTGTCAAAGGAGTCTGCATCTGATAAAATGATGCTGGGCTGTAGTGATGGCCCTGCCAAGTCTGGAGTGGCCTCCGGGTGGCTGGAGGATTCCAGAGCTAAGATTTGGCATCAGACACTGAATGCCACATATTCCTGAGAAAACCACTTCTGTCTGCTTCAGGTTGCATCTAGAGGTTCTCTCCCCCACCAAGATTAAGCCTGAAAGAGACCTGGATTGGAAAAACCTGGAGACCAAGTGCAGTAGTGACGCTCCATTACCTGAGATGCTCCAACCCAGGAGACAAGACGGGCTGGCCAACCTGTCCACTGGGAAAACTAGGTTAGAGTTCAAGTGTTGCCTTCTGTCTCTAGAATCAGGTGAGTGATAACTGTAGTCACACAAGGGCCCAGCGTGTGGAGGAAGACAGTCCTTTCAGAGCTGGTGTTTGGAGAATGGGCAGTGAGGATGTGCAATGCACCAGACCACAGAGAGGGCCCAGGTCATGGACTGGGTAGGGTTCCTAGGCCAGCAGCCTGGAGATCTTACTCTGATGTCTTGTGTCTCAGCGCTTGTCTGAGTCATGAATAACATGATAATTAATAACCTGGTTTCATCAGAGGTAATGTGAATATACATATCTTAAAATATATATTTACAAATATGTGGAGACATATGAAACAAATGAAATAAACATATGAATATCTTTTCTATTTTTATTTTTTAAGATTTATTTTTATTTATTTGAAAGAGCTACAGAGAGAGGTAGAGACAGAGAGAGAGGTCTTCCATCTGCTGCTTCACTCCCCAGATGGCCGCAACGGCTGGAGCTGCGCCAATCCAAAGGCAGGAGCCAGGAGCTTCTTTCGGGTCTCCCACGTGGGTGCAGAGGCCCAAAGACTTGGGCCATCTTCCACTGCTATCTCAGGCCATAGCAGAGATCTGGATCAGAAGAGGAGCAGCTGGGACTAGAACCAGTGTCCATATGGGATGCCAGTGCTTCAGGCCGGGGCTTTAACCTACTGCGCCACAGCACCAGCCCCCAACATATAAATATCTTAAATTAAACATGTTAAAAATTATTAATACTGGGGTTACGCTATGGCGTAACCTGTAAAGCTGCCGCCTGCAGTGCCGGCATCCCATATGGTGCCGGTTTGAGTCCCAGCTACTCCTCTTCTGGTCCCGTTTCTGCTTGTGGCCTGGGAAATCAGTGGACAATGGCCCAAGCACTTGGGCCCTTGCACCCATGTGGGACACTGGGAAAGCACCTGGCTCCTAGCTTCAGATCAGCACAGCTCTGGCCATTGCGGCCATGTGGAGAGTGAGCCAACAGATGGAAGATCTTTCTCTCTCTCGCTCCCTCCCTCTCAATGTCTGTAACTCCACCTCTCAAATAAATAAATAAAATATTTTTTTTTTAAAAAAGACATCCACATCTGGAGCTGGGGTTGTGGCATAGCGGGTAAAGCTGCCACCTGTGATGCTGGCATCCTAGTTGGGTGCCAGTTGGAGTCCCAGCTGCTCCACTTCCAATCCAGCTCCCTGCTAATGTGCCTGGAAAAGCAGCAGAAGATGGCTCAAGTCTGTGGGTCCCTGTACCCACGTGGGACACCCAGAAGAAGCTCCTGCTTGTCCTGGCTGTTGTGGCCATTTGGGGATGAACTAGTGAATTAGTCAATGGAAGACCTCTCTGTCTCTCCCTTTCTCTGTAACTGTGCCTTTCAGATAAATAAAAATAAATATTTAACTTAACCACTAGGCTAAGTGCCTATTCCAGTAACACGTCTTTCTTTCTTTCTTTTTCTTTCTTTCTTTCTTTCTTTCTTTCTTTCTTTCTTTCTTTCTTTCTTTCTTTCTTTCTTTTCTTTTCTTTTCTTTTCTTTTCTTTTCTTCCTTCCTTCCTTCCCTCCTTCCTTCCTAGGCTAAGTGCCTATTCCAGTAACACGTTTCTTCCTTCCTTCCTTCCTTCCTTCCTTCCTTCCTTCCTTCCTTCCTTCCTTCCTTCCTTTTCTTCTTCCTTCCTCCCTCCCTTCCTTCCTTCCATTGTAAAGATTTACTTATTTATTTTGAAAGTCAGAGTTACAGAGAGCGAGAGCAAGAGTGAGAGGGATGTTCCATCTGCTGTTTCACTCCCCACATGGCAAAACGGTCAGTGCTAGGCCAGACTGAAGCCAGGAGCCAGGATCTCCACCTGGTCTCCAAGCACTTGGACCATCTTTTGCTGCTTTTCCCAGGCTATTACAGGGAGCTGGATCAGAAATGGCACCGCTGAGACATGAACTGCCACCCATATGGGACGCTGGCATCACAGGCAGCGGCTTTACCCGCTATGTCACATTGCTGGCCCCAACACATACTATTTAAAAAAGATTTAAAAATGATGTTAATCTACAAAATTCTGGTTCACAATTACTAAGAATTAATATGTGAGTAAATCTATTAAAAATAAAGGGATGATGTGGTGGCTTAGCAGGTTAAGCCACTGCCTGCAATGGCAGCATCCCCTGTGTGCAGCCATTCATGTCCCAGCGACTGCACTTCTGATCCAGCTCCCTGCTAATGGCCTGGGAAAGCAGCAACAGATATCCAAGTGCCGGGCCCCTGCATCCACCTGGGAGACCTGGGAGAAGCTCTAGGCTCCTGGCTTTGGGCCCGGCCCAGTCTGGGCCATTGTGGCCATCTGGGGAGTGATAGGAGACTTCCCTCTTCTCTCTCTGTCTCTCCCTTTCTCTTTCTTGTAACTGCCTTTCAAATAAATAAAAATATTTTTAAAAAACTACTAAAAATAAAGGAAACAGGTCTGTTAGGAATATACAGGAAAAATAAGATATTTTGATTTAAAAAGTTATAAGAATTTGGTTTTGTTAAGGGAAAAGTAATTTTGTCTAGTTTAGAGGTTATTTAAATTTTGTTTCAAAGAAAAAATAAAAAATTGTGTAAACTTTATAAAAGGTAAGTCTTCTAAGAGAAATTCTATGTGTGATCAAGTTGGCTAAAATTATAAAAAAGTCCTTTAAAAATTAAACATATAATGATTCAAAACTAGAATTTGACTCATTTAAGCAAGTTTATTTTTTAGATTTATTTATTTTATTTGAAAGACAGAGTTACAGAGAGAGAAAGACAGAGACCGAGAGAGAAAGACAGATTGAGGGAGACAGAGAGATCTTTCATCCTCTGGTTCACTCTCCAAGTGGCCTCATGGCCAGGGCTGGGCCAGGTTGAAGCCAGGAGCCAGGAGCTTCATCCAGGTCTCCCAGCGAGGTGGCAGGGGACTGAGGACTCAGGCCATCTTCTGCTACTTTCCCAGGTGCATTAGCAGGGTGCTGGATCAGAAGTGGAACAGGAGGAACTTGAACCAGCGCCCACATGGGATGCTGGCGTTGCAGGCAATGGCTTAACCTGCTACACCACAGTGCTGGCCCCGTGCAAGATTTTTTTTTTTTTTTCCAAAAATATGGAACGCTTCACGAATTTGCGTGTCATCCTTGCGCAGGGGCCATGCTAATCTTCTCTGTATCGTTCCAATTTTAGTATATGTGCTGCCGAAGCGAGCACCCCGTGCAAGATTTTTATGTGATAATAGTATGAGGTAACTTTTGAGTAAACTGTAAAAAAAAAAAAAAAAAAAAAAAGGAGGGGCATGGAGAGCCAGATTCTGTATGCTGTGCCTCATGTTGTCTTTACCAGGTATTTTGAATTTCTCTTAAAAGAGTTGTACTTTTACAGCCATGTAGTTTCCTGTATTTGCTTTTAAAGTCTTCTAATTATTATTCCATCATCTGAATGACCATTATTTTTACAATGACCTGTGATCCTATTTTGATCAAGTGTTTTAAACTTTCAGGATTTGACAAACTTCCCAAAATTAATTTCTAAATTAAGTCTTTTGACCTCAGACTAACTCTGAACATTCCAGAGAGCCCTGGAAATCCAAGAGGGCCTAATAAATCTAGACTTACTTGATATGTTAAAATTAAATGAGAAACGGGGCCGGCATATGTGGCGTGGCGGGTAGGGCCCCTGCCATCCCATATGGGCACCGATTCAAGTCCCGGGGCTCCACTTCTGATCTGGGTCTCTGCTATGGTCTGGGAAAGCTTTGGAAGATGGCACCAATGCTTGGGCCCCTGCACCCGCATGGGAGATCCAGAGGAGGCTCCTGGCTTCGGATTGGCATAGCTCCAGCCATTGAGGCAGATTGGGGAGTGAACCAGCAGTTGGAAGACCTCTCTCTCTCTTTCTCTCTCTCTGCCTCTCCTTCTCTCTTTGTGTATAACTCTGACTTTCAAATAAATAAATAAATCTTATAAAAAAAAGAAAAATTATATGGGAAACACTGTCAGATAATAAATAATGTTTATCCTTCCTCGAGTTATGCTTGTATAAATATATTATTCATGGATGTTCCAAACTGTGTGAGATTTCTAAAAATCTGATGGCTATGTTATCAGTATCTATGTTATCAGTAATCCTGGCATTGAATTGTTATATACCATAGAGATAACCACTGGTAAACTGTCATCAGATGTTTAATCATGCTTATTTTTAAAGTCTCATCCATGGTTAAATTGTTTTATTCTGACGCTTTTCCAAAAAAAAATTTTTTTTACAAGCTATTATAATTCCAAAGTGTTGTCATCAAGGAGTTCCATGGGAAGGGTAAAAAGAGCTCTGAGAATGTGTGGTTGGTTCCACTAATTCCAACTGGGCAAGAGTTTTTCAAAACTTTGAAAAAGGAACTGATTGGGGGGCAGACATTTGACATAGCAGTTAAAATGCCATTTGGGGGGAGGGCAGCACTGTGGCACAGCGGGTTAAGCACCCCCTTCTCACCTGCAACCCTGACATTCCATTTCGGAGTGCCAGTTTGAATCCTGCCTGCTCCACTTCCAATCCAGCTTCCTGCTAATGTGCCTGGGAAAGCAGCAGATGATGGGCCAAGTTCTTGGACCCCTGCCACTCATCTGGGAGACCTGGATGGAGTTTCAGGCTCTTGGCTTCTACCTAGCCTAGCTCTGGCCATTGCCTGCATTTGAGGAGTGTACCAGTGGAAAAATGATCTCTCTCTCTCTCTCTCTCTGACTTACCCCACCCCCATCCTGTTACTCTGCCTTTCAAATGAATAAACAAGTAAGCAAATGTTAAAAAAAAAAAAAAAAAAAAAGATGTCACCTTAGATGCCCACATTGCTTATCGAAATCCTGGGTACGAGTTCCAGCTCTGTTCTGATCCAGCTAGATCCATTCCAATGTAGCCCCTGGAGGCAGCAGGCTCAAGTAGTTGGGTCCCTGCCACCCACAGAGGATGCATGGATAGAATTCTGGGGTCCTGGCTTTGACCTAGCCCAGCTCCAGCTCTTGTAGGCATTTGGGGAGTGAACCAGTAGATGGAAGATCTCTCTGCCTTTCAAATAAAAAAATAAATTTTTTAAATGACAGCTGGGCTCATAAAACTGCTAACCAAAATCAGACAACACAAAAATTAACATGAGACTAAATAAACCAATAAAAACTGTTATGAATTTCTGTGACTTTTTGTTTTGACTTAAAATCCATTGACTCTAAAATTCTCAAAGATAAAATCCGATGGGACTCCAGGGAACAGAGAGGCTGCCTTCCGTGCCTTCTTTAAATTCTTTGGGAGAAACATTTATTCAAACTGAACCTCTTTCCTGGTGCTTCTCTCTCCTTTAACCCTACACACATCCAGCAGACCCTCCCTCAGAGTACAAAATAATCAAAGCTGTTGGGATTAAATATTCCTCTCACTCAATCTTTTCAAACCCTATCATATATTTAGGCCACAATTCTCTACAAAAGAAGAAAAAGTGGGCCAACTAGTTCTAGATGATTATAGCCAGATCTAGTAGCCCGCAGGTTAAGCCTGAATGAGACCTACATGGAAACAACTGGAAGTCAAGTCCATCAGCAGCCTGCCCAACAAACATTTCTGGGCACCAAGGCCAGGAAGAAAACCAGGTCAAAGGTCAAGTTCAGGGCTCTCACTGCAAGATCTAATGTTTGATCAGAGAAACCAAACTAGGGCTGAAATCATTCTCTCTGAGCTGGTGTTTGGGATACGTGCAGTGAATATGCGCAAGGGACACCAGACCACAGAGAAGGCCCAGGCCATGTACACTGCCTGGAATCTTTATTAGGCCAGCAGTTGGTGACGTTTCCACACACTTAAGTTTTTTAGCACTAATATGAGTCATGAATATTCAGCTCACCCAGTGACAGCCTAAACAGAAAAAATATTGATATAGGGGCCGACACTGTGACATAGCTGGTAAAGCCACCACCTGTGGAAATGGCATCCCATGTGGGCGCCAGTTCGTGTCCCATCTGCTCCACTTCTGATCCAGCTCTCTGCTATGGCCTGGGAAAGCAGTGGAAGATGACCCAAGTCCTTGGGCCCTTGCACCCATGTGAGAGACCTGAAAGAAGCTCTTGGCTTCAGATGAGCCCAGCTCCGGTGGTTGTGGTCATTTGGGGAGTGAACCAGTGGATGGAAGATCTCTCTCTCTCTGTCTTTCTCTCTCTCCCTGTCTATAATTCTGCCTTAAAAATAAATAAATAAATGTTTAAAATATTGATATAAATATTTATGCATCGAAAGACTTTTTCACAAATATATACCAAGAAATATAGAACAGATTTAAATAAATAAACATATGGACGTGTATAAATATTAAACAAACACATGAATTAATACAAGCATATAACTATCTGCCAGACTAGATAGTGCTTCACCTGTGTAGAAAACATAAATGGGCTCACATACTTATTATATGAGTAAATAAATATTACATATAAAATGTATAGGTATGTAAGGGAAAATATTAATATAAGAATATATAACTTTGAAAACATGTATAAAACAGTACTGAGAAACACATACTATCCTGTATATATGGGGTAACTGGCATTCATGCAAGGGACAAATGGGTACTCTTTTCCTATTGGTAATGATCAGAGCCAAAATCTCACACTGAGTTGCTGGCTGCCAGTTTCAGGTGGCCCCTGCCTGACCTCAAGCACCAGGGAGGTCCCCTTTTAACCGAACAAGAATATGGCTTAAATCTGTGAATCCAGGTGAGAGCCCTTCTCTAGAACTCCTGAGGGGGGCACGTACCATAGAGCCCTGGTTTACATGGGTCATGCCAGGCACATCCCAGAAAATGAACCCCAGCTTTGTCTGCATCCTCAGGGTGCTCTGGCACCAGGTGAATCTGTGTAGGGTGAGATTACACCTGACTACAGGAGTGGCCCTGCCAACTCCATAAGGTTATCTGGGTGCTGGGCCGATATCCAAGGCCAAGATCTGGCATCAGACACTGGAACCTACACCTTTCAAAGCAAACCAGTTGAGTCTGGTTGAAACAGGATCTAGATAGAGCCACATAGAACAATCCTGAATGAGACCTGCATTGGAAACACCTCGGGGCCAGTATATGCGGGAGACACCATTATCTGAGAAGCTTCAACACAGGGGAACAATGTGCCAACACCTTCCAGCCACCAAGACAGGAGGTGCACCATGGAAAGTAGGCCACATGGGAGGAGCTGGGCTATGGCTCCTGCACTGGATTTAAGGGCACTGTGGGCAAACTAGGCTCAGGCAGTCGGGGGGAGGCAGTTGTTTCAGACCTGGTGTTTAAGGAAAGTGCTGTGAAGATGCAGGAAGCACCAGACCCCACAGAAGCCCTAGGCCATGGGCTTCCCAAGGAATTTCAGGCCTGCAGCTTGGTGATATGTCCACACATCTCTTGGCTGTCAGTGCTAGTCTAAGTCAGGAACAGTGACCTCACACAATAATGGCCTTGTTTCATGCATATCAGTAAAATACACACACCTAAAATATATATTCAAAAATATTCGAGTGCATGAAGAAATGTGGAACAAAGTTAAATAAACACATGAACAGGTATAAATATTTATAACAGAAATTTATTAATATCAATTCATTCTTTTATCTACCAGACTGGTGATATTCACCAGACAGTGTAAAGAAAACATAAATGAACACCCAGCTGTATACATACAGATGCGCACAAACAGCAAGTCTCTGTTGATTTATATATAGATAAATATCTATTAGTTACAAAAATATGTAGGTCTCTCATAAGGCAGAAAAGTAATACATGAATATTCAGAATGAAGGGAGACTTTATAAAGAGGTATGACAGGGGCTGGCGCTGTGGCATAGCAGGTAAAACCATCACCTGCAGTGCTGGTATCCCATATGGGCGTTGGTTCAAGTCCCAGCTGCTCCACTTCCAATCCAGCTCTCTGCTGTGGCCTAGGAAAGCAGTAGAAGATGGCCCAAGTCCTCGGGCCCCTGCACCCATGTGGGAGACCTGGAGGAAGCTCCTGGCTCCTGGCTTCAGAACAGCACAGCTCCGGCTGTTGCAGCCATCTGGAGAGTGAACCAGCAGATGGAAGACCTCTCTCTCTCTCCCTCTCTGCCTCTCCTTCTCTCTCTGTGTGTATCTCTGAATTTCAAATAAATAAAAAAATCTTTAAAGAAAATAAATAAAAGAGCTGTGACAACTAAGGGCAATGTGATGTTCTTGACCAGATACTATATGAAACAAACAAACAAAAAATAGCTAGGGAAGCCATCTTGAGGCAATTGGGGAAATTTGAATATGGGCTGTAGATTAAGTAATATTTATTGTATCAATTTTAATTTCTTTTGAAAGATTTATTTATTTGAAAAGCAGACCAACAGAGAAGAGTTTAAGACAGAGAGACAGAGACAGAGACAGAGACAGAGATCTTCCACCTGCTGGTTCACTTCCCAAATGCCCACAACAGCCAGAGCTGGGCCAGGCTGAAGCCAGGAGCCAGGAACTCCATCTGGATCTCCCACATGGGTGGCAGGGACCCAAACATTTGAGCCATCTTCCACTGCCTTTCCAGGTGCATTAGCAGGAAGCTGGATCAAAAGCAGAGCAGCCGAGACTGCAATATTAGATGTTATGGGAGAATATCCTTATTTTCAAGTATTTATACAAATATAAAGTATATTCTTATATATAAAACTGCAAAAAACACCCACAATCTCATTCACACACAAGAACGTCCTTGCATGCCAGGGACCAATGGGCACTCAACTGGTCTACTGGAGGAAATGGGAGGTGATGACACCAAATGAGTCCCTGGTGGCCCAGTTTTATGTGGCCCTTGCCTACTTCTGGCACCGGGGAAGTCCCCTTTGAAGCTACCAAGACCAGGTTCCATCACCCACCTTTGAGGAGCAGGACTATGAGACTATTTCCTCCATTTCTCCATCCGAATGACAGCCTTTCTTTAGAACCCAACATGCAGTAGAGTCCTGGTTCATGAGATTGATTTAGGGGTCTCCTAGGAAACCAAGATGAGCTTGTATGAACCTTTGGGGTGCTCTGGCATCAGTGAGTCCACACAGGCATGAGCTACAGGAATGGACCTGCCAAGGCTGAAGTGGCCTCTTGCATGTCAGTGAATTCCTTGCGCCCGATTTGGATCAGACACTGAACGCTCCACATTGGACAGCAGCCCTGTTCTGTATAATTCTAGATGGATCCAGAGTTCCACAGAAGAATCCTGAGTGAGACCTAGATTGGATAGATACACATGGGCCATCTATCAGGAAAAACTCAATTATTTGAGGAGCTTTGAACAGAGAGGGTCAGGTTGTCAATTATCTTTGGCCACCAAGGGAGGTCAGTTTAGAGACTGGGCCAAAAGTGCTGAGTGCCCTCCGAGCTCTTTCTCCTGAACTGGGGAGATAATGAGTGCAGTCAAATCAAGGCTCAGCTTGTGGGAAAGACTTCTTTCAGAGCCGTGAAGGGTGCAGTGAGCATTAAATGAACCAGACTACAGAGGAGTCTCAGACAATGTGCTGCACAAGGTATGGTTTCACCAGGGTGTGTAGAAGAGAAAGCCTAAGGGGCAGGAGTTTAATGGTTCAGAAGCCTTTTGGGAGGCCTGCATCTCATATTGGACTCCCTGTGTTCTAGTTCCTGGCTCTGTTCCCAATTCCAGCTTCCTGCTAATGTACACCCCAGGAGGCAGCAGGTGATGGACCAAATACTTGGGTCCCTGCCACCCATGTGGGAGACCTGGAGTGAGTTCTTGGCTCCTGGTTCAGCCTAGCCTTGGCTTAGCCATTCATGGAGTGAACCAGTGGATGGGAGATGTCTCTGTTTCTCTCTTTCTCTTTCTCTTCCTACATTTCAAGTAAATTTAAAAATTTAAGTTTTAAATAACAAAAAACGAATGAACCCATGTTTCTATATACATAAGAAATCTATATATATACATATATATGTAATATATAAGTATATAAGGCAGAGTATTAACATTAATATGTAAATATAAAATGATATATTAAACAAATACTGAAAAAGACACAGTACATCATACACATACCAGAACTAGCGTTCATGCCAGGCAGTCACGAGCACTCTCATCATCCAATGGCAAAGATGGGACCCATGGATGCCAAGCTCCAGCTGACCCTGGTCTGACCCCTAGCACTAGGGCAGTCTCATTTTGACCAAAGAAGAAAATTGTGGAGGTGCTCCTGTGGAGGACTGGAATGTTTCCTGTGTCTGTGGCTCTGGGTGAGAGCTGTTTAGGACCCAGAAGGGAGCCAGGTGCAGCAGAATCCTGGCTATTGTGGGTGACCTGCTTCTTCTTCTGCCCCCAGGGTGCTCCTGCATCATGCCAGGCGGGGTGGGGTAAGATTATTCCAGGCCACAGGAATAGCCCTGCTATGTCCTCTGGGTGGTTAAGTGTTCCCCAGGGCCGGGATTTGACATCAGACACAGAAACCCACCATATGCACAGAACAAACAGCTTCTGTCTGGCTCTCGCTTTGAGCTTCACAGATTAAGCCAGAGTGAGACCTGGATTGTCAACAACTGATGAGCGTAGTGAACTTGTTGCTTGGCTTGCGTGGAAAAACTGTCATTTCGGAGCTGGCATTTAGGCAATGTGCAGTGAATATGTGACCACACTGAGGTCCCAGGAAGTGGGGAACTGAAGCGATCGGCTTCCTGAGATTTCCACGCATCTCTGCTCCCAGTGCGAGTCTGGGTGGAATCCTCACCTCAGCACATAATAGCCAAATTTGATAAATGATAGCATGAATCTGCACCAGGACATTTGTAATTACAAAGATACTCAGAGAACTCTGGGGCAATTTTAAATAAATACATAAGCACATGGGTAGGTATAAATGAAGAGAAAATGTAAATTAAAGTCTATGTTTAAACACACACACAAATACAAAAAAATATATAGAGAGATTATAAATAAAAATATATGGATATAAAAAGAAAATTTTAATACATGAACATGGAAGTGTCAAAATGTACATATTTCTTAAATAGAGAAAAATGAGAAATATACACACATGGTAATTTGCATCCCTGCCAGGAAGCAACACGTTCTCTCTCAACTACTGGCAAGGACAGGAGTCAAAAGTGCCAAGGGAATCCCTGGTTGCCACATTTAGGTGGTCTTTCCCTGACCTCAAGCATGAGGCCAGTCCTCTTTCTTTAAAAATTTTAATTACTTACTTTTTTTTTTTTTTTTTGACAGGCAGGGTGGACAGTGTGAGAGAGAGAGACAGAGAGAAAGGTCTTCCTTTTGCCATTGGTTCACCCTCCAAAGGGCCGCCGCGGCCAGTGCGCTGCGGCCGGCGCACCGCACTGATCCGAAGGCAGGAGCCAGGTGCTTATCCTGGTCTCCCATGGGGTGCAGGGCCCAAGCACTTGGGCCATCCTCCACTTCACTCCCAGGCCACAGCAGAGAGCTGGCCTGGAAGAGGGGCAACCGGGACAGAATCCGGTGCCCCAACTGGGACTAGAACCCGGTGTGCCGGCGCCGCAAGGCGGAGGATTAGCCTATTGAACCACAGCACCGGCCTTAATTATTTACTTTTAAAAGCTATTTATTTGAAAGGCAGAGTGACAAAGAGAGAGGGATAGGGGCCGCCATTGTGAGCAGTGGGTTAAGTCACTGCTTGCAATGCTGGCAACCCATATCAAAACGCTAGTTTGAGTCCTGGCTCTTCTTCTTCTTCTTCTCCTTCCTCCTTCCTCCTTCCTCCTCCTTCTTCTTCTTCTTCATTTGAAAGGCAGAGTTACAGAGAGGCAGAGGCAGAGAGAGAGAGAGAGATATCTTCCTTCTGTCAATCTACTCCCCAGATGGCCGCAATGGCTGGAGCTGGGCTGATCCAAAGCCAGAAGCCAGGAACTTCTTCTGGATCTCCCATTCGGGTGTAGGGGCCCAAGGACTTGGGCCATCCTTTAAAAAAAAAAAAAAAGATTTATATATTTGAAAGGCAGAGTTACAGAGAGGCAGAGGCTGAGAGAGAGAGAGAGAGAGAGAGAGAGAGAGATCTTCCATCTGCTGGTTCACTCCCCAGATGGCCGCAATGGCTAGAGCTGGGCTGATACTAAACTAGCAGCCAGGACCTTCCTCCCGGTCTCCCACGAGGGTGCAGGGGCCCAAGCATTTGGACCATCTTATACTGCTTTCTCAGGCCATAGCAGAGAGCTGGATTGGAAGTGGAGCAGCCCAGGACTCAAACTGGCACCCATATGGGATGCTGGCACTTTACCCAGTATGCCACAGCAACCATCCCTGCTCCACTTCTGATGTGCCTGGGAAGACAGTGGAAGATGGCCCAAGTCCTTGGGTCCCTGCCATCCATGTGGGACACCTGGATGAGGCTCTTCGCTTTTGGCTTCAGTCTGGCCCAGCCCAACCATTGCAGCTTTTGGGGAGTGAACCAATGAATAGATGATCTCCTCTCTCTCTCTCTGCCTTTAAAATTAATTAATTAATTAATTAATCTTTAAAGGAGAGAGGGAGACAGAGACAGAGATGGGGGGGTGCAGAGAGAGAGAGAGGTCTTCCATCTGCAGGTCCACTCCCTAGATAGCTGCAACTGCTGGGACTAGGCCAGGCCAAAACCAAGAGTCAGGAACTCCATCCAGGTGTCCCATGTGGGTGGGCAGAGGCCCAAGCACTTGAGCCATCTTCTGCTGCTTTCCCAGGCACATTAGCAGGGAGCTGGATCAGAAGCAGAGAAGCTGGGACTCAAACAGGCACTCACATGGAAGGAACGCTGATATCTCAGGTGATGGTTTAACGTGCTGTGCCCCAACACCAGCCCCAGCTTTTTAAATTTTTTAACTAGTTAGTGTATTTCCATTTTATTTAAGAGAGGGAGAGGGGAGAGGGGAGGGGGAGTGGGAGGGGGGAGAAGGGACATGGGAGGGAGAGAGGGAGAGGGAGAGCGAGAGCAAGAGCAACAGCCAGAGGGAGAAGACAGAGATCTTCCATCTGCTGGTTCACTCCTCAAACGCTCTCAGCAGCCAGGGCTGGGTCAACCTGAAGCCGGGAACCCGGAACTTTAGGTCTCCCCACATTGGCAGGGATCCAGATATTTGAGCCATCGTCTGCTGCCTCCATGCATTAGCAGGACGCTGGATCAGAAGCAGAGGAGTCAGGACTTGAACCCAAGCACTCCAATATGGGATGCAGGCATCTCAAGCAGCATCTTAACCACTCTTGCTAAATGCCCACCCCTGAAGCAGTTCCCTTTTGACCTAACAAGACCAGGTGCCATCAACCTCCTGCAGGCTGCACTATATCCTGACTGTGTGGGGAGGAGGTGTTCTCAAGAACCCCCAGGGAGGCACAGAGCATAGAGTTCTGTTTGCTGCAAGGCTCTGCCAAGAAATGAAGCCCATCTTGTTCTGAGCCTTCTGTGTGCTCTGGCATCAAGCCTGTGCCTGTGGTAGGATGGCACGGGGCTCCAAGGATGGCCAGCTAAGTTTGGGGTGTCCCTTAGGCAGCTGGAGGACTCTTAGGGCCAAAATTTGACATCAGAGACTGAAAGCTACACATCCCAGAGCAAACAGCTCCTTCAGAGCCAGTGTTTGGAATATACAGTGAAGGTTCAAGGCACCGAACTAAAAGGAGATGCCAGGCCATGGGCCCTGCACCAGACCTTAGGCCGGCAGCTTGGTGATGTTCCCACACGTCTCTTGCTTCTCAGTGCCAGTCTGTATCACCCAATAATATCCACTACAATGAATTTATACCTACCCAAACCTTTGTTTATTCATTTATTTATTAAAGACTTATTTAATTTACTTGAAAGGCAGAGTGACAGAGAGAAGGGGAGAGACAGATAGAGAGAGATCTTTACCCACTGGTTCACTCTCCAAATGGCCACAACAGCCAGAGAGCTGGGCAAGGCTGAAGCCAGGAGGCAGGAACTCCATCTGAGTCTCCCACATGGGTGGCAGGGACTCAAGCACTTGGGCCATCTTCCACTGCCTTCCCAGGCACATTAGCAGGGAGCTGGATTGGAGGAAGAATAGCTGGGATTTTTTTTCCCCAGAAGGCTTTTGTTTAAGGAATACAAACTTCATGCATTTCATATGTACAACTTTAGGAACATGGTGATTCTTCCCACCATACCCTCCCACCCCTCTTCCTCCTTCCTCTCTTATTCTCACTCTTATTTTTCACTAAAATCTATTTTCAATTAACTTTATACACATATGATTAACTCTATACTAAGCAGAGTTTAATAAATAGCATAAAAAAAAAAGCTTCCTCAACAGTTAAGACAAGAGCTGTTCAAAGTCATTGAATCTCTATGTTTCAATTTCATTCCTGTAGATTACCTTTTAGGGGCTCTATCAGTTCTCACAAATCAGGGAGAATATATGGTATTTGTCCTTTTGGGACCAGCTTATTTCACTAAGTTTTTTTTTTTTAAGATTTATTTATTTATTTTGTGGAGTTCAGTTATGCGTAATTAATTCAAACCATAAGTTAGTTTAGATTAAGTACATTTGCAGTTAAGACTTAATAGTAATGTAGTATGTTAAGACTAAATGATATGAAATATGGGCAACATATTAAAGTCAAGCTAAATTTTGGTCTTAGGAGCTTTTAGGACCTGTTGTGAGAACCGCCATTCTTCCATGACAGGCCTTATTTTAAGCCAGAAAAGACAGGCCTAAGGGTATGGTAGTGAAACTATTCCTAGAATTTAGATTTTTCCACCTTCCTGTGTGATGCCTAGCCCCTAAGTTGCTCAAATGCACCAATAAAATGCATAAATTTAGGTAATTACCATATAAGGAATAAGGAACTCGCCTACGTGTGTAGTGATGAATGTACTTGTTTATTGAGTGCATAAAAATACTGGCAGGGGGAGGGACGGGGCTTCTCGCTCAGCACAGTGCTATGCCATATGTGCCGGTGGGAGCCCCAGCTAGCTGGAAATAAATCCTCTTGCTGTTGCATCCAGCCTGGCTTTTGTGAGTTGTTTAGTTGTTTTGGGGAGGGTCTCATACCAGACATAACAATTTGAAAGTCAGAGTTAACATAGAGTGAGAAGGAGAGAGAGAGAGAGAGAGAGAGAGAGAGAGAGAGAGAGAGAGAGAGTCTTCCATCCACTTGTTCACTCCCCAATTGGCTACAATGGCCGGAGCTGTGCCAATTCAAAGCCAGGAGCTGGGAGCTTCTTCCAGGTCTCCCCATGCAGGTGCAAGGGTCCAAGGACTTGGGCCATCTTCTATTGTTTTCCCAGGCCACAAGAGAGAGTTGGATCGGAAATGAAGCAGCCGGGACTCAAACTGGCGCCCATATGGGATGCTGGCACTACAGGCCATGGCTTTACCCACTACGCCACAGTGCCGGCCCCTATTTCACTAAGTTTGATGTTATCTAGTTTCATTCATTTTGTTGCAAACAACAGGATTTCATTTTTTTTACCACTGTGTAGTATTCCATTGTGTACATATCCTATAGTTTTTTTATCCAGTCTTCGGTTGACGGACATTTGGGATGACTGCATATCTTGAATAGCTGGGATTTGAACCTGTGCTCCCATATAGGATGACAGCATTGCAGGCAGTGGCTTACTTGCTGTGCCACAGTGCTGGCCCCCTAAAATGCTTACAAATATATTCAGAGGATATGGAACATATTTAAATTAATATATACATAAACATACACATATGTATTTTATAAAATAAGGAAATTTCTTGATATAAACTTGAAACTTTATCTGCTACAATGAAGTTCTTAAGACAATGTAGAAGAGGGAACAAGTAGCCGGCGCCGCAGTTCACTAGGCTAATCCTCCACCTTGCGGCGCCGGCACACCGGGTTCTAGTCCCGGTCGGGGCACCGATCCTGTCCCGGTTGCCCCTCTTCCAGCCAGCTCTCTGCTGTGGCCAGGGAGTGCAGTGGAGGATGGCCCAAGTGCTTGGGCCCTGCACCCCATGGGAGACCAGGATAAGCCCCTGGCTCCTGCCATCGGATCAGCGCAGTGCGCGGGCTGCAGCGCACCTACCGCGGTGGCCATTGGAGGGTGAACCAACGGCAAAAGGAAGATCTTTCTCTCTGTCTCTCTCTCACTGTCCACTCTGCCTGTCAAAAAAAATAAAATAAATAAAAATAAATAAATAAAGCACTTTCAAAAAAAAAAAAAGGAGAGGGAACAAGTGAATTTATGTTTATAAACACACACATATATAATATATGTTTATAAATCAATATAGATTGCATGTGAAAATAAGTAGACATGTAAAATAAGACCATTTATGCATGTATACGTAAATATCAAATGTGGAGGTGGGCGTTTGGTGCAGAAGTTAAGATGCCCCCTGGGATGCTTACATCCTATATATAGTGTTGGATCTGAGTTCAAGTTCTAGTTCTGCTTTAGATTCCAGCTTTCCTGCTAACTTGGGGGCTGGGAGGCAGTAGTGATGGTTCAAGTAGTTAAGTCTCGGCCATGCACACAGAAGTCCTTGATTGTGATCCTGGCTTCTGGCTCCTGCCTGGACCAGCCCTGGCCATTTTGGGCATTTGGGAGGTGCACTAGAAGATGGGAGTTCTCTCTCTCTCTCTTTGACCATCTCTCTATGCATATATCAAATAAATTAAAAATGAATAAATTTGAACTATGTATTTTAAAGATTTATTTTATTTGAAAGGCAGAGTTAGAGAGAGGGAAGGAAAGACTGAGAGAGAGAGAGAGATCTTTCATCCACTGCTTCACTCTCCAAAAGGACCACAACTACCAGGTCTGGGCCAGGCTGAAGCCAGGAGCCTGGAGCTCCAGTTGGGTCACGTTGGTGGCAGGGGCCCAAGCAGTTGGGATAGCTTGGGATGTCTCTTCAGGCACTTTAGCAGGGAGCTGGGTCAGAAGCCAAGCAGTGAGAGACTTGAGCCAACACGTGTATGGGATGCTAACATCGCAGGCAGGGGCTTAATCCTCTGTGCCACAACACGGGCCGCTTCAACATATATATTTGTTAGGCATAATTTAAAGCCGCAGTATCTCGTGTGTACCCAGGTACCTGCATTAGGAGGGGAACCCTGAGCACTCTCATCTACTGGCAAAATGTGAACCAAAAATGCCAAGGGGTCCCCGGCTGCCAGTTCAAACAGCCTGTGCCTGATCCCAACACCAGGACAAGACCCCTTAGTAGACCAAGTGCCATTTGCCCTCCTGCCAAAGCTGGGATAGTTCCTTCCATATGTCTATCTGGATGAGAATTCTTCTTTACGTAACAGTAACACAGACTGGGGCACTCCCGGAACATCAGGCCAGGAGGACGCCGGAGGCCTGAGACTCCAGCCCTCCAGCTGTGTGCACATCAGATACTCCTCACCCTGCACAGATGTGCATTCCTGCTCCAGCATATGCTGAGGCCCTGTCAGGCCCAAACCACATCCTGTTATTTCCCTGCTGAGAACTGAAGTTTTCATTAAAGTGGAACAGTCCTACCCCACGGCTAGCCATCGGAGTCTTTCCCACAGATTGCTGTGTTCCTGTCTGTTTTCCCTCTCTCTTATTGAGACCTGCTTTACATGCATTCCTTTCTTATCCAGTCCTTACTTAAAAGAGTGTCTACGCTACCCTGCCTGCTCCCATCTAAATTCTTGGCACATACCTGATGTACTTGATGCACTTCTAGTGCTCGCCTTTTTTTTATTTTTTTTTTGACAGGCAGAGTGGACAGTGAGAGAGAGACAGAGAGAAAGGTCCTCCTTTGCCGTTGGTTCACCCTCCAATGGCCGCCGCGGTAGCGCGCTGCGGCCGGCGCACCACACTGATCCGATGGCAGGAGCCAGGTGCTTCTCCTGGTCTCCCATGGGGTGCAGGGCCCAAGCACTTGGGCCATCCTCCACTGCACTCCCTGGCCACAGCAGAGAGCTGGCCTGGAAGAGGGGCAACCGGGACAGGATCGGTGCCCCGACCGGGACTAGAACCCGGTGTGCCGGCGCCGCAAGGCGGAGGATTAGCCTAGTGAGCCGCGGCGCCGGCCTAGTGCTCGCCTTTAAAACCTATTTTAAGTCTGTAAGGCCTCAGAGTACAAATTCAGGACTGAGTTTTTTTACTGTGTGTTTTTTTGGGCCGTACCTTGAAACAATTCCAAATCAACTCTTCTGTTTTTTAATAAATTTGTACCTCTATTTCTTTTAAGTATTGATGTACATTTAAGATAATTTTTATTTATTTGAGAAGTAGAAAGAGACATACACACACACACACAGAGAGAGAGAGAGAGAGAAAGAGAATCTGCCATACACTGGTTCACTTCCACAGATGCCTGCAACAGCCAGGGCTGGGCCATGTCAAAGAGAAAAGCCAGAAACTCAATCCAGGTCTCTGACGTGGTGGAGGGACTCAAGTACTTGAACTACCACCTGCTGCCTCCCAAGGTGCAGGTTAGCAAGGAGGGAAGCAAGTTGGAATTAGGAGGGGAGCTGGGACTTGAATCCAGGCACTCCATCCGATGTGGGGATACAAGCATTCCAAGTGGTGTCTTAGCTTCTACACCAAAGGCCCAGCCCTAAATGTCAACATTCTTGATACAGTCAGCAAGATCCAGAACAATCCCACCACCAGCACCTGGCGTTTCTTGGACTCAATGTTCAGTACCAGCATGGAATGTTCAGGTTCACTGAGCTCCATTTTTCTTGGGATACAAGTTGGAAGTCTTCTTGGATTTGGAATCTTACACTCCTTGTTGCTGATGTCTATGTTTTGTTTGGGACTTAAGAGATAATTCCCTTAGCTTAGGGATTCTATGTTTACCTTTACAAGAGAGAGAGAGAGAGAGAGAGAGAGAGAGAGAGAGAGATTTGGCTCAAAGGATTTTTTTCCCCACTCCCAGAGAGTCATTTGGGTAAAATTCTGTTTTCTACCTCCCAGCTGGGAAAGCAGGATATAACCTGGGTGATTTAAATGTTTATCATGTAGCAGACCCTGTTCAAAAAATTCTGGGTGTGGTGCGCATTAGGTGCAGAGGTAAAGATGCTACTTACAACACCCATATCCCATATAAGAGTTGTCTGAGACAGAGTCCCAGGTCTGCTTCTGATTAGAAAGCTTCCTGGGTTGTTTTTTTTTTTTTTTTTTTTTTTTTTTTACAGGCAGAGTTAGACAATGAGAGAGAGAGAGAGACAGAGAGAAAGGTCTTCCTTCTGTTGGTTCACCCCCCAAATGGCCACTATGGCTGGCACTGCGCCAATCCAAAGCCAGGAGCCAGGTGCTTCCTCCTGGTCTCCCATGCGGGTGCAGGGCCCAAGCACTTGGACCATCCTCCACTGCATTCCCGGGCCACAGCAGAGAACTGGACTGAAAGAGGAACAACCGGGACAGAATCTGGCACCCCAACAGGGACTAGAACCCGAGGTACTGGCGCCACAGGCGAAGGATTAGCCTAGTGAGCCACGGTGCCGGCCAAAGCTTCCTGTTGATGTGTGCCCTGGGAGGCAGCCGGTAAGGCACCAGGACCCTGCCATCCTGATGGGAGACCCACCCTGAGTCCTGAGCTCCTGGCTACAGCCTTGCCTAGTCTCAGTGGTAAGATGCATGTGGGTTGGTGTCCTGGTGTCGATGACAGTTTACGAGACTAGACACAACAGTGAGAGAAGAGGAAAGGAAGTTTTGAGTAGAAACAAAGAAGCTTTGAGCAAACAGAGGGACTGGTAGAGAGACCAAGCTGCTGAGGTCTTGCAGTCTAGGCCCTGAGAAGGTCTTGCCTAATATTTAGAGAAGAATTCTAAATAAATAAACGAGGCATAAATAAATGAGGCAGCATGGTACATTTTAAGATTTTATTTAGTGTGAAAGATGGGTAAATCTGAGTTTACCCTGAAGGCGCAGGGCTACAGCCAGCTCTCTCCTGGTAAGAGGCCAGGGCAAAAAAGAAAAGAGCCAGACACACCGTATCCCAGGCTTTTTTTTTTTTTTTTTTTTTTTTTTTTTTTTAACTTGACAAGTAGAGTTACAGACAGTGAGAGAGAGAGAGACAGAAGGTCTTTCTTCCGTTGGTTCACCCGACAAATGGCCACTACAGCCGGCGCTGCACTGATCCGAAGCCAGGAGCCAGGTGCTTCCTCCTGGTCTCCCATGAGGGTGCAGGGACCCAAGCACTTGGGCCATCCTCTGCTGCCCTCCAGGCCACAGCAGAGAGCTGAACTGGAAGAGGAGTAACCGGGACTAGTACCTGGCACCCCAACCGGGACTAGAATCCGGGATGCCGGTGCCGCAGGCGGAGGATTAGCCAAGTGAGCCATGGCGCCGGCCCATGTCCCAGGCTTTTAACCCACTTCCAAAGGGGAGTGGTTAATTAACCCGATTGACTGGTGGGCACCCAGGTGTGGCCAGGTAGGGGCATGAGGTCACAGGGGCGTGAAGATATCAGGTAGGGTGTGAGGACACACAGGGGTACGGTGAAGGCGTGGTCTTCCCAGCTCACAAACCTAATCGATTTTAACCTGTATGCCTGCCTACTTCAATACCTCTGGCCCTACTGGACTACATACAGGAGATATTTGCTTCTCCAATAAACAAGAGCCCTGATGGCCAAGTATTGTCCAGAGACATTTGTTTAGGGAATTCCACATCTAAAAATCCCCCATAAAGACTTTCCCAGAAGAGGGAGGTGGGGAGAAAAAACGGGGGACCCCAGTCTGAATGCAGACAATGCTCTCAGTCCTTTACTGAGACGCCCGCCTGATCCATCGGATGTAGTAGTGTCTGTCTCTTCATTCTTTCTGATACACTGTGTTAAAATCGCCTTCTCTTCTGCTCCTTCATTGGCCACATTCTTCATCATTGATAGAACAAGTTCCCAGGGGTTCAAATCAGGGCTACAGAACTGGACCTGGGCTGCTGGAAGGCCAGTCTCCCAGAGATGAGTTGATACAGGGAAATCAAAGTTATTCAAGAGGATAGCAGCATGGGGAGGGAGACATGGGCCTTCTTTGTCTCAGAAAACAATTCTCTCCCCCTTGCCAGTTAGAAAGCACATTTTTTAAGTTGGAAAGAGGAGTTGGAGTTGGGGGAAGTTAGGAGGATAATGGGCACAGTGTTGGGCAGAATCCCAAGGTTCACTTGGAACTCGATGGGCAGGGCTCCTTTTGATCTAAGACGTGACAATTTACAGTGGTCGATCACAGTTCCTGGATAGGTGTGGAATGAATGCTTCGGCGGATTTTTTGGCATTAAACTTGACGACTGCAAATTCCTTCCTTGTGTGATTCTAGCCATTTCCCTGTAGTTGGTCCCTGGAATTCGTCAGCACAAATTATTTGTTGGGTTAAACATGAGTTGGATTAATCATAAGGCCAAGCAATTAGCTTTTGATAAGCAGAATGTGAAAAGAGAGGAAAAAAATATATCCACTTTAGTTACAGCACTTAGAGTGCTTCTTCGTGCAAATTTATTGGAAAAATTCTGACTTACTCCTCAAATGCATGGTACAACGGTTGGCTGGCAAGAACCCAATTGCTTGGGCCTTCACCATTGCCTACCAGAGCCTGCATGGACTGCAATGCTGAATTCAGGAGCCAGAGCCAGGAATTGAACCTAGATACTCTGCGGTTAGGATGCAGGCCCGTTAACTTGAAGACTAAATGCCTGTACCCTGCCTTCTGAAAGTCTTAAGCTCTTAAATTACCGTGACAAAAATAGAAGGAACTTTCAAAATCCCCAAATCGGTTTATTTGTGTGCTCAGGGGAGAAATCCTCAGAAAGTGTCTTTTTCTCTCTGCTCTTTGTTCTTTTGCCTGTCAGCTGCCTCCTAGGCAGCTTTGAAATGTAAACATCTGGGAAATTAGCTGTGGGGCGGGGGAGGGCTTCGCTTCCTGTTCTCAGGAACTTTCTTTGGCTGCTAAAAAAAAAAAAAAAAAAAAAAAAAGTTTTTTTTTTTTTTGCTTTTTGCCTTTCATCTGGGCTGAAATTAACTATATACTGAGAAAGAAAGAGCTCCCTTTTATGCAGACAAAAGGAAAATGTGCCTGTAATGGATCCCTTTATGTCTTTCTCATTTCAATCCAAACAAAAATTGAGCAGAAAGACGGGCCTCCCTCTACAGCTGGAAACGAGCAGCAAGCTCTCCCCGCAGCCAGGGAGAGGGCAGCGCAGGGGCATGGAAAGACTTCCCTCCGGCAGCCACCACAGGCGCCTCAGCTCTCCCAGCTCCGCACTAATCCTTTGGCTTTTAACAAAAAGCCACTGTGTGTGTCTGCTGGGGAAGTTCTCAACACCCACCTGTGGTCACCAACCCCAGGGCAAAAACAAACTCCTTCTTTGTGTGCCTTTAATATGGGAACTGCACTTCCCCATCTTGTGGAAAAGAAATCATTAAACAAAATCTTAAAGATCCTTTCTACTAGTATTTTTTTTTTTTTTGACAGGCAGAGTGGATAGTGAGAGAGAGACAGAGAGAAAGGTCTTCCTTTTTGCCGCTGGTTCACCTCCAATGGCCGCTGCGGCCGGCGCATCTCGCTGATCCGAAGCCAGGAGCCAGGTGCTTATCCTGGTCTCCCATGTGGGTGCAGGGCCCAAGGACTTGGGCCATCCTCCACTGCATTCCCTGGCCACAGCAGAGAGCTGGCCTGGAAGAGGGGCAACCGGGACAGGATCGGTGCCCCGACCGGGACTAGAACCCGGTGTGCTGGTGCCGCAAGGCGGAGGATTAGCCTGTTGAGCCACAGCGCCCGCCTTCTACTAGTATTTGTAAAAACGGATTTAAAAAAATATTTTGCTTGTTTGAGAAGCAGAGACACACAGAGAGAAATTAACTTGCTGGTTCACTCCCAAACACCTTCAACAATCAAGGCACAGAACCCAATACAGTTCTCCCACATGAGTGTCAGGGACCCAACCACTTGAGCCACAATCTGCTGCCTCCCAGGGTGCCATTAGCAGGAAGCTGGAATAGGAAACAGAGCTGGGTCTTGAACCCAACGACTCCAGATTGGGATAGGCAAGAAGCTAGGTTAGGACCAGGGAGCAGGAAGTCACAAGCCACACTCACACCCACCCCAAGTACCCTCCTCCTTGTCATTCAAAATGCTGCTTCCCAGGAAACATCTCCTCCATCTGGAACCTAGAGGGGAGGCACCACGCAAATTGCCACTCCCACTTCCCACCTTACACAAGAGAAAGGCAACTAGGAGAGGGACTGTTCTGCTGGAGACCACGACTGGAGCAGGTGCTGGGCTGCTCTCTCTGCATCCCCTCTTCTTCTGGGCTCTCTTCCCACTCATGTGGGTATCTCTGGGGGGCAACCCGTGTACTTGTGTTGTGTGCACGCTTCTCACCTGTTAAGTAAACTTTATCACTTTGTGTGCCTTATCAGCCTGTCCTTAGAATGCTTCTCTAGGTACAAGGCAATGACCTGGAATGAGACAATAAACCCTACTCCCCCACATCAATGGTGCTTTCATGTGCAACTCAATTTCCACCTGGCTATTATGGTGTCTCCTCCTTCCTGGTCCTGGATTAGACACTGGTGCATTATGGGAAAGTGGGTTTACTGCATTGACGGGTAAAGGGATAGAATTACAATAGAGTGCTACACAGAAATTATGATTTATTTACTTATTTATTTGAAAGGCAGAGTAACTGAAAGGGAGAGACAGAAACAGAGATCTTTCATCTGCTGGTTCACTCCCTAGATGGCTGCAATAGCCAGGGCCAGGCCAGAAAGTCGGGAGTGGGATTCCATTCAAGTTTCCCACATGGGTCATGGGTCCAAGCACTTGAACTAACACTCTCGGCCTTCCCTGGTACATTAGCAGGAAGCAGAGTAGCCGGGACTCGAACCTGTACTCTACTAAGGAATGCCAGCATTGCAAGCAGCAGCTTAATCTACTGTAACTCTGCCTTTCAGATAAATAAATAAATCTTTAAAAAGTGTAAATCACTTAAGTTAAAAATATTAATTTAAGGAAGGGTAGGACATTTGGTGCAGTAGTTAAGATGTAGCTGTCCTATGTAGGAGTGTCTAAGATTAAGCCCTAGGTCCATTTCCGATTTGCTTCCTGCTGAGGGGCACCCTGGGAGGCAGCAGCTGATGACGCAAGTACTTGGATCATGGGAGACCTAGATTGCATTCTGGGCTCCTGGCTTCAGCCTGGCCCAGCCCTGGCTGTGGTATTTAGAGAGTGAACCAGTGGATGGAAGATCTCTCTCTTTATCTCTGCTTTTCAAATAAATAACATTTTAAAAAAATGTAGGAAACACTGGAAGAAAGAAAATATAAAGCAAGTCAATAGGTGAATAGGTGGTGAGAAAAAGGATATTTTCCCCTACATTCCATTTTCTGAGTGTTCCAATTTTCCATTATAAATATGTATTGCTTTAAAAAAAACAGCAGGAAAAACATTTTTTAAAAGACACAACTAGCAATACAGAATACAAAGCAGTTTATAAACACAAATTAGTCCTTAGACCTTAAGACAGAATGTCTCAAGAGAACAAAAGTTCAGACTCACTTCAGGAAAAGGTTTACTTACCGAAGCCTGTAATTTGTTCTTTGGAAAGGGCTGTACGCCACTTTTACTTGCTGAAGTTCTTCAATTCTGTGTTTATTTGATGTGGATGGTACCTCACCTAGAGCAGGAATTGATTCATTGTAGCAGAAAAAAAAAAACCAGGAAATATTTCAGTAAACAGCCCAATGGACAGGTTATTAACAAAATATATTTATTTATTCATTGTTTATTTGAAAGGCAGAGAGACAGAAGAGGGGGAGGGAGAGTTTCAAAAGTCAGGAGCCAGAACTCCAACCTGGTCTCCCACAGGGGTGACAGGGTCCTGAGTATTTGGGCCATCATCTGCTGCCTTCCCAGGTGCATTAGCAGGAAGTTGGCTCGGAAGCAGAGCAGCGGAGACTGGAACTAGAGCTCCAATATGGGATGTGGGCCTTGCAAGGGCAGCTTAAGCCTCTGTGCCAGGACGCTGGCCCCAGCACACGCTCACATCCATCCCACAGCAAAGGGATGAGCCAACAGGCCACACACACACACACACACACACACCCGGCCTCTCCCTCTGAGCCCAACAGCCCAAAATCGATGTTCAAAGTGATTCAGCCTGGACTGGTGTGGCCTTCTGGGGAGTGAACCAGAGGATGAAGGTGCTCGCCTCGCTCTCTCTCTTTTGCCCTGCCCTTCAAATAAATAAATAATCTTAAAAGACAAGGAAAGAAGTGTCTTCATACTGATTGACAGTACTGAAAGTCCAGCTACCCATTGCAGGGCGATAGTGCTTTGCCAGGTGTGTAAAAGTGCACTACCCAGGGCTTTCCCATCGGCAAGGGCCACAGGGAAATGGCAGTGAGGCACCCCGTGGGCAATTTTTGGGTCCCATCTTTTCCAGGGCACGGCCAGGGAGCCCACTACTCTCGGGAATGGATGCTAGTTATGTGGGCGGAGTGTGTTTCCTAGGATTACAGACATGAATTCAATATTTCTGTTTATTTCTGATTATTGTATCGTCTACACTAGCCGGTGACTTCCCCAGATTCCCAGATACAGCTAAGTATTTTTCACATTTTGCGCACACACACACACATTAATATGCTTATGTGAAAATTATGTGTTTTACGTATTCTTCTCCGTGTGTGTGTTACAACCAGGCTTTCCATTACTTGAGGCGGCCATTGCCATCTCAGCCCGGCACCGAATTCACACAACGGCGCTTCCTCACGGAGAAGGACGCCAGGGGACCCCGCGTCGGTTTCCTTTCTACCCATGAACCAGGCCGCGGAGACTTAAAAAAAGAGGGGCACAGATCCCACCGCTGCCTACAGGGACGGAAACACCCTCCTCAGCCTCCCCCCTCTTTTTTCCCCCCACAAAAGCAAAAACCCCAAAGACGGCGCGGACAGCGCCCCGCTGCGTCCAGGCGCGCGCGCGCGCCACACCTCCTGCGCCGCAGGTGATTGGCGCGCTCCGCCTGCCGGGCCCGCCCCCTCCATCCCCGCCTCGCGCGCTCCGCCTGCCGGGCCCGCCCCCCCCGCCTCCGCCTCGCGCGCTCCGCCTGCCGGGCCCGCCCCCCCCGCCCCCGCCTCGCGCGCTCCGCCTGCCGGGCCCGCCCCCCCCGCCCCCGCCTCGCGCGCTCCGCCTGCCGGGCCCGCCCCCCCCCGCCCCCGCCTCGCGCGCTCCGCCTGCCGGGCCCGCCCCTCCATCCCCGCCTCGCGCGCTCCGCCTGCCGGGCCCGCCCCCCCCGCCCCCGCCTCGCGCGCTCCGCCTGCCGGGCCCGCCCCCCCCCGCCCCCGCCTCGCGCGCTCCGCCTGCCGGGCCCGCCCCTCCATCCCCGCCTCGCGCGCTCCGCCTGCCGGCCCCGCCCCCTCCATCCCCGCCTCGCGCGCTCCGCCTGCCGGGCCCGCCCCCCCGCCCCCGCCTCGCGCGCTCCGCCTGCCGGGCCCGCCCCCCCCGCCCCCGCCTCGCGCGCTCCGCCTGCCGGGCCGCCCCTCCATCCCCGCCTCGCGCGCTCCGCCTGCCGGGCCCCCCTCCGCCCCCGCCTCGCGCGCTCCGCCTGCCCGGCCCCGCCCCCTCCATCCCCGCCTCGCGCGCTCCGCCTGCCGGGCCCCCCCCCGCCCCCGCCTCGCGCGCTCCGCCTGCCGGGCCGCCCCTCCATCCCCGCCTCGCGCGCTCCGCCTGCTGGGCCCGCCCCTCCCGCCCCCGCCTCCGCCTCGCGCGCTCCGCCTGCCCGGCCCCGCCCCCTCCATCCCCGCCTCGCGCGCTCCGCCTGCCGGGCCGCCCCCCCCCGCCCCCGCCTCGCGCGCTCCGCCTGCCGGGCCCGCCCCCCCCGCCCCCGCCTCGCGCGCTCCGCCTGCCGGCCCCGCCCCCTCCATCCCCGCCTCGCGCGCTCCGCCTGCCGGGCCCGCCCCCCCCGCCCCCGCCTCGCGCGCTCCGCCTGCCGGGCCCGCCCCCCCCGCCCCCGCCTCGCGCGCTCCGCCTGCCGGGCCCGCCCCTCCATCCCCGCCTCGCGCGCTCCGCCTGCCGGCCCCGCCCCCTCCATCCCCGCCTCGCGCGCTCCGCCTGCCGGGCCCGCCCCCCCCCGCCCCCGCCTCGCGCGCTCCGCCTGCCGGGCCCGCCCCCCCCGCCCCCGCCTCGCGCGCTCCGCCTGCCGGGCCGCCCCTCCATCCCCGCCTCGCGCGCTCCGCCTGCCGGGCCCCCCTCCGCCCCCGCCTCGCGCGCTCCGCCTGCCCGGCCCCGCCCCCTCCATCCCCGCCTCGCGCGCTCCGCCTGCCGGGCCCCCCCCCGCCCCCGCCTCGCGCGCTCCGCCTGCCGGGCCCCCCTCCATCCCCGCCTCGCGCGCTCCGCCTGCCCGGCCCCCCTCCGCCCCCGCCTCGCGGGTCGTCCTCGTCCTCTCCCCAGCCCTCCGTCCACCCGCATTACACGCCCCCACCCCCGAAGTCCTAAAACAAGGAGGCTGAGTCTGCGGGTCTAGGCCGGGGAGGCTTGGGGCAGAGCCGGCCGCTTGTGCTTCCCGGCGCGGGGGAGCTGGGCCGAGGGGCGCCGGCCCCGAGGAGAAGGGCGTCTCTGTCGAAGTGTGAGGGGCCAGAGTCCCGCCGGACGCCAGGGAGGTCTCCTGCGGCCGTGTGGGACTCGGCCCTTCAGGCCGAGGGCAGGGTGCGGCGGGCCTGCGTGGCGCAGGAGGAGCGGGGCTGGGCAGTTTCCGAAAGCCAACCACAAGCCCCCTCCACCGCCCATTCCCCCCGCTTTTCTACGACCTCTCGCCCCCGCACTTTCTCCCTAGTCCCTGTCTGGCTGGCCGCCCAGTGCACACTTAAGGCTGCGAATCTCCGCTCTGAGGAGTGACGTCTCCTAAGATGGCATCTAAAGAGAGCTGAAAAGCAGAGGGACCGACTGCCTCGACCAGCTAGGGACGGGCGGTCAAAGAAGAGCCGGGAACTCCAGCGAAACCAGTGTCGGGTTTTATTGTGATGTCCGGGCAGAGCGCCGTGGCGAAGCACACGAGCCAGAACAGAAGGGTTTCTGAGCCCCAGGCAGGCCTGGGTCTTGGGCTAGGAGGAAGGCAGCTGGTGATCTGGGTGCTCTCGGGACTTCAGGAAGATGCTGTATTTGCTCAGGAAAGGTTTGGCCAGACCATTCAGCTCTTGCCGAAGCACCTCCAGAGCCCTGTCCAGCTCTTGCTGATCCCCGGTCAGCTGCTTCCTGTAGTAGTTGACGTAGAGGTTCACCCAGTCGTCCAGCACGACCTGCATGGCCTCCTCCGATAGAAGCGGGTCGTTGAAGACCTGGGCGGGCAGGGGCAGAGGGTTGGAAAGCGAGAATAGAGTCAGCAATGGGATCCGGGGGCCCTAGGAGCTCTCATGTCCTCTCTCCTTCTAGATGTGTCCATTAACTCCACTGTCCTCCCAGCTGCAAGCTAGTCTCCCTTTTCTGCCTTCAGCGCCCACTCCCAGCACACTGAGGCCTGTGTGTGTGACCCAAACTGCCTGGGCCTACCTGCTGATTCAGCAGAACGTTGAATTCCTTCAGGCCCTTAGAAATGAGATCCTTATTGGCCGGAAGAAGCGCCATCTGCTTGTCTGGAGAAAGAGAGAATTTAAGCTTTCTTGGCTTTAGCCTCGGGATAGTTCCCCCAATCCTCACATCCCGCTTAAGGAAGCTCCCTCCACCCCCACCCCTACTCTCTACTCTGGGGTCACAGTTCCTCCGAGCTGGGCTCACCTTCAAGTCCAGCAGTGCTGTGATGTCTCACCCACACTCCTCAGGGTGTGTGAATCCTCTGTGCTCAGCTGGATGCCGACAGGCAGTCAAGCGGCAGCCTCAGGAGACGCCCCGCATTTAGGTCCTGAGCAGGGGTGATAGATAGGTCAGCCTGGGGAGGAGAAGGCGGGTGGGGCTGCCCTGGACACAGAAAGATAGCGAGGCCAAGAACACCAGATAAATTAGGAGACCCTGAAAATGCAAGAACCAAACCAGGCACGTTCAATGGCTGTCTGCCCAGGATCCAGGCGCCAAATGCTGAGGCAATGAACTTTGACATGACAAGACATTTTGCCATTGTCACAACGTGGTGGCAATCATTCTCTCAGTTTATAGATGACATATCAGTAGCAGCTTATGTCACATTGGTGCCAGGCTCTGTTTCAAACATGTATTGAGGATTTATCCTTATTTAAAAAATCTCTCTAGACATATCATGCAGCTGAAGCATCTGGAAGATTGGGCTCTATGCACCAGGCTGTGCTGCAAGAGTGGAGATGCATTTGTCTTGCTCTCCACCACATCATCAGGTGCACGACAAGGTGGAAATACTGTTTTTCACTTTGAGTAATTTTCCCAGTGTTTTCCATTTTCAGCAGTTGTTATTCTGAGTACTAATTTTGCATACTAATTGAATAGTACAAAAATGTACACTGAAAATGTCATCATATCTAGCTGTTACCTCCTCTCCAGAAGTAACCAGCATTAAAGTTATGAGTGTCTCCTGTTGTATGTTTTTTCATTCATCCTGTCAACTGTTTCTTCATTTAAAAACCAACATTCACAGGCACCTATATATTCGTGGAGGTTTGTTGCTTGTGGGGTGTGTGTGTGTGTGTGTGTCCTTGGATATAGCATTTTCTCCTATACATATGCTGTATACTCATACACAGCAGAAGTGGAGTGGGATTTGTGCCACAGTGGGTTAAGCCACCACTATCGCACAGTCCCATATTGGAGTGCCAGTTTGAGTCCCAGCTACTCTACACTTCATCCTGCTTCCTGTTAATGTGCCTGGGAGGCAATACCTAATGGTCCAAGTGTGTGGATTCCTACCACCCATGCGGGAGAACTGGATGGAATTCCAGGTTTCTGGCTTTGGCCTGGCATAGTCCTGGCTATTGCAGGCATTTGGGGAGTGAACCAACATATGGAAGCTCTCTCTCTCTCTCTTTCTTTCTCTCTCTCTCTAGCAATCTACCTTTCAAATAAATAAATAAATAAATATTTTAATAAAAAAATCTAATTCATATATACAGATTTAGGAGCAGGATATTTGCCACCCTACCCTCCCTCCTGTCCATGTTCCCCACCCTTCTTTTTTTTTTCTTGTGAAGATTTATTTATTATTTACTTGAAAGTTAGAGTTACACAGAGAGAGAAGGAAAGGCAGAGAGAGAGAGGTCTTCCATCTGCTGGTTCACTCCCCAATTGGCCGCAATGGCCGGAGCTGTGCTGATCCAAAGCCAGGAGCCAGGAGGTTCTTCCGGGTCTCCCACATGGGTGCAGGGGCCCAAGGACTTGGGCCAACTTCTACTGCTTTCCCAGGCCATAGCAGAGAAGTGGAGCAGCCAGAACTCAAACCGGTGCCCATATGGGATGCCGGTACTGCAGGTGGTTGCTTTATCTGCTCAGCCACAGTGCCAGCCCCTCCCTCCTTCTTGCTTTCTTATTCTTTCTTTTAACTTTCATAATAACATACTTGTGGTTTATTTTATAACCATAAGCTTAACCTTCCAGTAAGGAAAGAATTCAACAATTAGTAAGAAGAAAATAATAATAATAAAAAACCCCACTGTTCCTCAACAGTTGATCCAAGGGCTATTAATAATAATCAAATCTCAAAATGTCAATTTCACTAATAGAAATAAATCTTTTGGGGCCGGCGCCATGGCTCATTTGGTTAATCCTCTGCCTGTAGCGCTGGCATTCCATATGGGCACTGGGTTCTAGTCCCGGTTGCTCCTCTTCCAGTCCAGCTCTCTGCTGTGGCCCAGGAGGGCAGTGGAGGATGGCCCAAGTGCTTGGGCGCTGCACCCCATGGGATACCAGGAGGAAGCACCTGGCTCTTGGCTTCGGATCAGCGTAGCTCTGGCCATAGCGGCCATTTGTGGGGTGAACCAATGGAAGGAAGACCTTTCTCTCTGTCTCTCTCTCTCTCTCACTGTCTACCTCTACCTGTCAAATAAATTTTTAAAAAAGAAATAAATCTTTTAAAAAATACAGCAAAATTGATTTTGGGTGTACCATTTAAACACATATATAGATTCAGGTAATTACATCACAAACAGTATCCAGCCCATTTCCATCACCCCCAAAAACTCTTTCCTGCTTCCCCTTTGTAGTCACTCCCAGCCCCACTTCCAGACCCTGGCAGCCACTGATCGGGTCTCCATTATGGCAGCTCAGTTTTTTGAGACTGTCATGTCAATAGAATCATATGGTATATGTCATCCGAGACAGGCTTCTTTCTCTCAGCATAACGCCCAAGTCGTTGCAAATACCAGTTAATTGTTCCTTTTTCTGTAGCAGAACCGTCACTGTATGAATGCTCCACACTTTGTTTATCCACTCAGCCACTGGTGGACAGTTAGGCTGAAAGTTTTTGCCAGATATAGGTAGGGTTGCTAAAAACTTTCATGTACAGGTTTTTGTATGTATTTATAACAAATTCTTACATTTCAAAAATGAATCAAATAGGTAGGCTTTTAGCGTGGCAGTTGTGATACCTTTTGGGATTCCCACATCCTGTATCAAAGGGCCTGTTTTAGGTCATGGCTTCATGGCTCCTCTCTTCCTTCCTTCCTTCCTTCCTTCCTTCCTTCCTTCCTTCCTTCCTTCCTTCCAAGATTTATTTGAGTTACAGAGAGGCAGAGAGAGAGAGAGAGAGAGAGAGAGAGAGAGAGAATCCATCTTCCATTTGCTGGTTCATTTCCTAAATGATCTCAATGGCTGGAGCTGCGCCAATCCAAAGCCAGGAGCCAAGAGCCTCCTCCAGGTCTCCCATGTGGCTGCAGGGGCCCAAGGACTTAGGAGCCATCTTCTACTGCTTTCCCAGGCCATAGCAAAGAGCTGGATCGGAAGTGGAACAGCCGGGACTTGAAGTGGCACCCATATGGGATGCCGGCACTGTAGGCAGAAGCTTTACCCACTACGCCAAAGCGCTGGCCCCTCTGTTTCTGATTCAGCTGATGCACACCCTGGCAAGCAGCAAGTGATGACTCAAGTACTTGGGTCCCTGCTGCTCACACGGGAGACCTGGACAGAGTTTTGGGCTCCTGATTTTGGCCTGGCCCAGCCCTGGCTGTTATGGGCATTTAGGAAGTGAACCACTAAATGGAAGTTCTTTCTGTCTCTCTTGTCTCTTTCTCTGCCTTTCAAATGAAGTGAAAAATTTAAAAATAGAAACAAGGGTGCATTATAAAAAAGACAAAACAACTCAGCTTTTTAAAAATATATGTATGTATGTATGTATGTATGTATGTATTCATGTATTTATTTGAAAGGTGGAGTTACAGAGAGGCAGAAGCAGAAAAAAGAGAGCAAGGTTTTCCATCTGCTGGTTTGCTCCCCAAATGGCTGCAAGGGCCAGAGCTGGGTTGCTGTGAAGCCAGGAGACAGGAGCTTCTTCCGGGTTCCCCATGCAGGAGCAGGGGTCTAAGGACTTGGGCCATCTTCTACTTTTTTTTCCCAGTTGTAGCAGAGAGCTGTATTGGAAGTAGAGCAGCCAGGACTCAGCTGGTGCCCATATGGGATGCTAGCACGGCAGGTGGTGGCTTTACCTGCTATGCCACAGTGCTGGCCCCAACAATTCAGCTTTTTAACATGGCCAAAAGATTGAAACAGACTTCCTAAAGAAGATAAATAGCAAATAAGCACATGAAAAGATGTTCAGAGTCATTCATCATTAGGGAAATGTAAATTAAAGACACTATGTGTCCATTACAATGACTAAAATTTTAAAAATTGGTTAAGGGTTTGTGAGGTTGTGAAACTACTAGAATTCTCATTCATGGCTGGTGGGAGTATAAAATGATGCAGCTACTACTGTGAAAAACAGTTTGGTGGTTTCTTTAATAAAAAAAAAGACTTCTTTCTCATTTTAAAAAATTTATTTGACAGATAGAGTTAGACAGTGAGAGAGAGAGAGACAGAGAGAAAGGTCTTCCTTCCATTGGTTCACCCCACAAATGGCCGCTATGGCCAGAGCTACGCTGATCCGAAGCCAAGAGCCAGGTGCTTCCTCTTGGTATCCCATGGGGTGCAGGGCCCAAGCACTTGGGCTATCCTCAACTGCCCTCCTGGGCCACAGCAGAGAGCTGGACTGGAAGAGGAGCAACCGGGACTAGAACCCGGCGCCCATATGGGATGCCAGCGCTGCAGGCAGAGGATTAACCAAGTGAGCCATGGCGCCGGCCCCAGATTTATTTCTTTGAAAGGCAGAATTCCAGAGAGTCAGAGGGAGAGACAGAAAGATAATCCAACCACTGGTTCACTCCCCAAATGGCGACAATGGCTGGGCCTGTGCCAGGCCAAAGCCAGAAGCCAAGTATTTGGGCCATCTTCCACTGCTTTCCCAGGCATTTTATCAGGGAGCTGGATGAGAAGTGGAGCAGCTGGGATTCCTGCAGTGTGGGCAGCAGCTTAACTCACTGTGCCACAATGCCAGCCCTAGTTTAGTTGTTTCTTACCAAGCTTAACATACTCTTACCATATGACTCAACAATTCCACTCCTAGGTACTTTACCCATGAGATAGTTTTGTAAAACTATTCACATACAAATGAAAATATTCACAGGAGCTTCATTTATAATAGTGCTAAACTGGAAACAATCCAAATGTCTGAAAACCAGTCTGAAATCCAAATGTCTGAAAACCAGTGTGTGGGTATACAAATTGTGATATATTTATTCAGTGGAATTCTCATTGACAATAAGAAGCAACAGATGGGTGATATTCATGACAATGTAGATGGATCTCAGACACATTCTGAGCAAAAGAAGAGACATAAAGGCTTATATAGGCTGGCGCCGTGGCTTAACAGGCTAATCCTCCGCCTTGCGGCACCGGCACACTGGGTTCTATCCTGGTTGCCCCTCTTCCAGGCCAGCTCTCTGCTATGGCCTGGGAAGGCAGTGGAGGATGGCCCAAGTCCCTGGGCCCTGCACCTGCATGGGATACCAGGAGGAAGCACCTGGCTCCTGGCTTCGGATCAGCATGACGCGCCAGCCGCAGCGGCCATTGGAGGGTGAACCAATGGCAAAAAGGAAGACCTTTCTCTCTGTCTCTCTCTCTCACTATCCACTCTGCTTGTCAAAAAAAAAAAAAAAAAAAAAAAAAAAAAAAAAAAAAAAAGGTGGGGGGGGCTTATATACAGCACACAGTAATTTCATTTCTGTGAAATTCTAGAAAAAGTAAAATTAACCTGTAATAGAAGAAAGCAGATCAGTGGTTACCTGGGATCAGAATGCAAGTGTTGGGATTTTTTTTAAACGATTTATTTTATTTATTTGATAGGCAGGGTTGGGGGGGGGGAGGGTTGATTGTCCATCCACTGGTTTATTCCCCAAATGGCCACAACAGCCAGAGGTGAGCCAGACAGAAAGACCCAGTTCATCTGGGTCTTCCAACTTGATAGCAGGAGCCCAAGCACTTGGGCTGGTTTCCTAGGCACATTAACAAGGAGTTGGATCAGAAATGGAGCAGCCAGGACTTGAACTGACGCTTATAAGGGATGCTGGCAACATAGATGGTGCCTTAACAAAAGCACCTGAGGAAACCTTAACAAAGATGCAAAGGTACCTGAGGAAACATTTTTGGACAATAAAAAATACGTATATCTTGATTATGACAAGCATTTTCACACACTGTTAGAAGCCTAAATTGGTAGAGCTTTTAAAAAATACTTTGAATCGGGGCTGACACTGTGGCTAGTGGGTAAAGCCGCTGCCTGCAGTGCCGGCATCCCATATGGGCGCCGGTTCAAGTCCCGGCTGCTCCTCTTCCAATTCAGCTCTCTGCTATGGCCTGGGAAAGCAGTAGAAGATGGCCCAAGTCCCTGGGCCCCTGCACCCCGTGCGAGAGACCCGGAAGAAGCTCCTGGCTCCTGGTTTTGGATTGGCTCAAGTCCAGCTATTGCGGCCATTTGGGGAGTGAACCAGCTGATGGAAGACCTCTTTCTCTCTCTCTCTCTCTCTCTGCCTCTCATTCTCTGTGTAACTGTGACTTTCAAGTAAAATAAATAACTCTTTAAAAAATACTTTGAATTAAAATACACATGTCCTTCAACCCATATTTGTTCAGCAACAAATATTCATACTATTTTTAAAAGTTATTTATTTGAGAGTCGGGGGAGGGGGGGAGAAAGAGAATCTTCCATCTGTTGGTTAACTCCTCAAATGCTTACACAACCAGAACGCAGACAGGTAGAAGCCAGGAGTCATGAACTCCATTAAAAGTTCCCATGGGTGTCAGGGACTCAAGTACTTGGGCCATCTCAGCTGCCTACCCAGGTGAATTAACAGGGAACTAAATTGGAAGCCGAGTATTACCCGGGACTGGAACCAGCACTCTGATATGGGATACCAGCATCACAAGCAGTGGCTTAACCTGCTGCACCACAATGTTGGCTTTGTGAATATTTATATTGCAAATACAGAAAGGCCTGGACAAGGAATTTTCCATACCAGTTTGTAATAATGAAAAGATAGACACAATTTAAAGTTCCATAAATATGGAGACACTTCAAAGAAACTATGGCATGATATGTAGCTATTAAAATTAATGAGGTAGACCTGTGCTGATATGAAGGCTAAGACAATGTCAGACAAACTACAGATAGAATAGCTGACCTAGGCCAGGAGGATGGAAGTGGGAATTAAATGCAAAAGTGTACATTTTGTGTGTATGTGTGTCACTGCGTACATGTATTATGAGTATGTGTGTGTGCATGTATTGTATGTGTATGTATTCTGAATGTGTATGTGTTGTGTATGTGAATGCGTGTGTATAGGATGTTTACTTCTGGGGGAACTGGTATTTGTAGAGAAATGGAAAAGAAGTCATTGTCAAAGAATGTGATCTTTCCGTTTATACTGTTTGAATTATTTTACAGCAAGAATGTTTCTATTATTTCTAGAATTTATTTTTTTAAAGATTTATTTATTTATTTATTTGAAAGTCAGAGTTACACTGAGAGAGGAGAGGCAGAGAGAGAGAGAGAGAGAGAGAGAGAGAGAGAGTTCTTCCATCCAATGGTTCACTCCCCAGTTGGCCACAATGGCCAGAGCTGTGCCAATCCGAAGCCAGGAGCCAGGAGCTTCTTCAGGGTCTCCCACACAGGTGCAGGGGCCCAAGGACTTGGGCCATCTTCTACTGCTTTCCCAGGCCATAGCAGAGAGCTGTATTGGAAGAGGAGCAGCCAGGACTTGAACTGGCGCCCATATGGGATGCTGCACTGCAGGCAACGGCTTTACCCACCATACCACAGCACCGACTCCTATTTCTAGAATTTAAAAAGAATACAAACCCAAAAAGAAAGTAAGGAAGTCACTGAAAGGGCTTTCAGCAGGGGAGATTTTAGCTGTGTGGAAAGTGGAGTATCTGGGCAGGAGTGGCGGTTGGGAGATCCCTGAGGGGAACGTGCAGGAGACGAGGTGCTTGATGTACCACTGTGTGCTAGGACTGAGGGGCAGGCTTCCAAGACTCTTCATGAAGTCAGGAAAGGGCAAATGCTACTCCTCTCTTCGTCAAGTTGCTGATCCTTCCACTCCTGTCACAGGCAAATCTAGGATGGGTCCTGTTCCCCAGACACTTGGGAGTCTGCATAAGAAGACTGGATGTGAAGACCTAACACAAGCAAATATAGCCTGGCTCCTGGCAGCTTATGCCAACAGCTAAACAAATGCCAAATCAGAATAGCCACGGTCTCTGGGCCAGGGGCTGTCAGTGTGATGCTGGCAACATATGGTGACCACTGACGCTGTCAAGGGTTCAGAACTAGTGTGACTGTGTATTCCAGTTCACCCCGGAAGCTCCACTTTAGATATGTTATCTCAACAAAATTATCAATAATGCCCCCTTTTCCAAGTCATTTCCAAATCATTTACTTATTTTGAGAGAGAGAGAGAGAGAGAGAGGGAGGGAGAAAGAGAGAGAGGAGAGAAAGAAACACATTTCTGTTCACTGGTTCACTCCCAAATGCCCACAACAGCCAGGGCACTCAGCTGGGGTCTTCCACATGGGTGGCAGGGACCCAGGTACTTCTTTTTTTTTTTTTTTTAAAGATTTATCTATTTATTTGAAGATCAGAGTTATACAGAGAGAAGGAGAAGCAGAGAGAGAAATATCTTCCATCTGCTGGTTCACTCCCCAGTTGGCCACAGCAGTTGGAGCTGGCCGATCCAAACGAAGCCAGGAGCCAGGAGCTTCTTCCAGTCTCCCATGTAGGTGCAGGGGCCCAAGGACTTGGGGCATCTTCTACTGCTTTCCCAGGCCATGGCAGAGAGCTGGATTGGAAGTGGAGCAGCTGGGCATCGAACCGGCACCCATATGGCCAGGCCTTTAACCTGCTGCACCATAGCACTGGCCCCGAGGGACCCACTGCCTCCGAGGGTGGGCATCGGTAGGAAGCTGGAATTAAAGACAGAGCTGGGACTCAAATCTAGGCATTCTGTATGGGATGTGGGCATCTCATGTGGCATCTTAACCCCTATGCCAAATGCCCATCCTAATAGAGCCCCTTTGAATGACACTCAAAAACTCTATACCCAACGATACATTATACAGTGACACTAGTTACAAGAGCCACTTGAACCACCTCCTACAGAACAATGGGCCTCCCATTTGAACACTTGTCACCCTCTCCAATAAGAGTTCAGGAGCTTTATTCACATGACCCATTTAATCCTCATCCCAACTGTATGTGGTACATGCCAGTATTATTTCCATTTTGCAGATGAAGAAACTGAAGAGCAAAGAGATAAGCAAGCAACTTACCCAAGATCTCACAGCTACACTCAGAGTAAGCCACTCTCTTGGGACTTATTCACAGATGTTGGTCTCAGAGGTCAGCATATTCACAGAGGCACCATTGAAAATTTAACACCAGGGAGGTGGGCATTTGGTGCAGTGGTTACACTGCCACTTGGGGACCCATATCATACCCAAGGAGGCAGGAGGTGATGGCTCCAGTACTTGGGTCCCTGCCACCCATGTGGGAGACCTGGATTGAGTTCTGGGCTCCTCTGGCTTTGGCCTGGCCCAGCTCTGGTTGTTATAGGTATTTTGGGAGTGAACCAGCAAATGGGAGATCTCTCTCTCTTCCTGTCATTCAAGTAAGTAAACAAGAAAAACTTTAGGAAGAAAATGTAACACAATGTTTGTAGCCTTTCAACTTTTCATGCTATCAGGAAACTAATTCTTTTTTTTTTTTTTTTTTTCAAATTAACTGCTTGGGGTTATCTCCACCTCAGACTGCTTTGCTGTGAGATAAGGTGAGGCTGGATAGAAGGGCGTTCCAGGTTCAAGTCCATGAGGAAGGTGATAGTTTGGAACAATCAGAAGCTTCAAATAGGGAGTTGTCAGCTTAAGTCAAACTGGCGGGAGGCTGGCTAAAGAACCAGGGTATTTTATTTTCTGATTAAAAAGAGGATGCTTGGGGCCAGCACTCAGCTGCCACCTGCAGTGCTGGCATTCCATATGGCTGCTGCATTTCTGATCCAGCTGCCTGCTAATGTGCATGGGAAAGCAGCAGCAAATAGCCCAAGTGCTTGGGCCCCTGCATTCACGTGGGAGACCTAGAAGAAGCTCCTGGCTCCTGGCTTCGACCTGGCCCACCCCTGGCTGTTGCAGCCATCTGGGGAGTGAACCAGGAGATGGAAGACTCTACCTTTCAAATAAATAAATAAATATATATATTTTTGACAGGCAGAGTGGATAGTGAGAGAGAGACAGAGAGAAAGGTCTTCCTTTTTGCCGTTGGTTCACCCCCCAATGGCCGCTGTGGCCGGCGCATCTCGCTGATCCGAAGCCAGGAGCCAGGTGCTTCTCCTGGTCTCCCATGTGGGTGCAGGGCCCAAGGACTTGGGCCATCCTCCACTGCCTTCCCGGGCCACAGCAGAGAGCTGGACTGGAAGAGGGGCAACCGGGACAGAATCTGGCGCCCCGACCAGGACTAGAACCCGGTGTGCCAACGCCGCAAGGTGGAGGATTAGCCTGTTAAGCCACGGCGCCGGCCATAAATATTTTTTAAAGAAAGAATGCATTTGGCAAATTTCTTCTTAAGAGTAAATATATTGCACTGCATGTGAAGGAGAGGGAAAAAGAGATAAAGGTGATCTGGAAGGGAAAGAAACACCTGTCTTAAACTTCTGGTTTCCTGTGCTCCCTCTCCCGTTAAATAAACAAGAACTTCTTGTTTTCTGACACTATTACTGAATTCTCTCAGCCTTGCATGAGGTTTCGGAAATCAAATTCCCCCAGGCTCAGAGCTAGAGAGAATTTCTAGTGGAGGCCAGGGGCTCCCAGAAGGAAAAAACAACGAAACACAGATCCTGGGCAGCTCTGCATGCGTTCACTCACACACATGCCCTTGAAACACCTCATGCGAGCCACCGGGGAAATAAAAGAATAAAGATATGGTCCCTGTCCTCAACACTGCGGAAGAGAGAGCCGCGGACTTGCGTAAAGATGTGGCTGCAGCAAGTCTCACACACAACTGTCTCTCCGGACATCGTCTTTCCTTTTCTCCATTACTGGAAGTTTTCAGGTCACAAGGGATTCAGGGGACCCCGGGACGGGCAGAGGCCACATGAAACCGTACAGAGATAAAAGGCCCGACAGCTCCGAGGGCGTGGGAGGCGGGCCGGGAAGCTAGGGACAGCTGTTAACAAGATGCTGGGGCCGCGCGCCCTTCGCGAAGGAAGATTGTCCCTCCGCAGCCGCCGTCGCCGAGCCGGAAGTGAAGCTGGTGGTCGTGGCAGCTGAGACCGTGGCCACGTCCGGCGGGGCTCGGACGGGGAGCTTCGCGATGGCTGAGGACGGGGCTCATGGGGCCGCTGTGTGCTCCGAGCAGTTCGGCTCCGGGACGGCCCGGGGCTGTCGCGTCGCGGCCGACGGCAGCCTGCAGTGGGAGCCGGGAGGGTGGCACTGGCGGGGGTTCTCCCGGGTCTTCCAGGCGAAACCAGATGGGGGTGGAGGGGGCTCGCCCAGCACCGCTTCCCGGACGCTCTCGGGGCTCCAGGCCGTGTTCTTGCCGCAGGGCTTCCCTGAGAGCGTCAGCCCGGACTACCTGCCCTACCAGCTGTGGGATTCTGTGCAGGTCAGCCCGGTGGACACAGGGCGATGGGAGAGGGATCTGTGCAGGCTCTGGCTGTCTCCACACATTTAAGCGAGCGAGCGAGGCCCGGAGCGGGGCCGTGACGTGTCCCAGGCCACACACCAAGAAGGATGGCGGGGGACGACGTAAACCTCTGTGCCCCAGCGCCCACTCCTCACTCCGCCTCTTTTCTTCTCCAGGCCTTTGCTTCCAGTCTCTCCGGCTCCCTGGCCACCCAGGCAGTCTTGCTGGGCCTAGGGGTGGGGAACGCAAAAGCCACTGTCTCAGCTGCCACGGCCACCTGGCTCGTGAAAGGTGAGCTGCACCCCCTGGAAGCCTTAGCGGTTGCCGCTCTCGCCTTGGCCTCTTTGTCTTCCCATTGCAAAGCCCAGCCCCTCCTTTGTGCCTCTGCCAGTATCCTGGGCTCCCGAAGGGTGTGAGATTATTATGAACTCCTGCGTGATGAGGTAGCATGCAGGAGCCAAGTGTCCCCAGTATCTCACACAGTGTCTTATCGCACCCCAGTCTTACCCCTCACAGCTGGCGTACCCTTATCCCACACAGCAATCTAGCAGCCGTGCTGCATTCCCCATACAAACCTCAGAGCCCCTAATCACCTGGTCCCGTCTCTCCCCATTACACCTTGTCTGTCTGTGGAGGATTGCACGAGAATGCACTTTGTCCAATAAAAGTGCCCGCTGCCCGTGATGGTGGGAATGGGTTATTTTCAGAAAGAAAGGACGCGGCTGATCCCGAAGAGAAGGGAGATTCTGGAAAGCACGAAAGGTGCTCTTCCCCTCCTGGGATCCTAAATCGTGCCCTGAATGAGAACCCTAATGACTGTGTGCTGGGTGTGTACGGCTTGGTGCACAATCACTAAGAAACAAAGATGGTGTCTGCCCTCTGCCTCCTAGGGAGAGAAGTAGAGGGGGTTCCATGCCCAGAGGACCTGTGGCTTTGTCCACTGGCCTGTCCACTGGCCTTCGCCTCTCAGCACCCTTCCCAGAGGGTACTCAGGGTATTTCGATCAGAGCCTGATCACGAGATGCAGCTGGTCCAGGTGGCAGCTTCATCCACTGTGCCACAACAGCTGCTCCCCAAACCCTGTCAGTCTTCCAAATAGTTCTGTGGCAAGTGGCCGTTATCCTCCATTTACAGGTGAGGAAAGTGAGGCATGGTGTCCTGTCCAGGGTCACATAGACATTAGGTGGTAGGCTTGGCTTTAAATTTGGGTGGTGAAGCTCCAGAGTCGGTTTTCATTCCACCACACTGGGATTACTTTGGATCTTGTCCATTGCTCTCCTGTGGGTTAAGTGCTCGGAATGAAGTTGGGGCTTGGGTCAGTAGCTAATATTTCTGTGTCATTTCTAAGCATCCCCATCTCACCACCAACATGGTGGCCTAGATACATTTTCACCTCAGACAGGTTATTAGGGTTAAAAATAAGGCTGTTTCAAGATACGAAAAAATATCCACTTACTCTGGAGCGTGTTACTGATGCTAAAGGGTGCCGCCTTCATTAGAAAGGATTTCATGGGGTTATTACCATCAAACATGGAAAAATTGTGGGCCTGGCTTTGTATGCAAAACTACCTTGGACTTTCTTTTTTTTTTTTTTTTTTCTTTTTTGACAGGCAGAGTTAGACAGTGAGAGAGAGAGAGAGAGACAGAGAGAAAGGTCTTCCTTTTTCCGTTGATTCACCCCCCAAGTGGCTGCTACAGCCAGTGCGCTGCACTGATCCGAATCCAGGAGCCAGGTGCTTCCTCCTGGTCTCCCATGCCGGTGCAGGGCCCAAGGATCTGGGCCATCCTCCACTGCACTCCCGGGCCACAGCAGAGAGCTGGACTGGAAGAGGAGCAACCGGGACTAGAACCCGGAGTGCCGGCGCTGCAGGCGGAGGATTAGCCTAGTGAGCTGAGGCGCCGGCCAACTTTGGACTTTCTTGATACAATCCTTTTCAGATACAGATCTCTATGAAACACGGTGTTGACTGTCACAACCCACGTGGTATGACTCCTTGCAGCCCACCATAGGGCATGCATATGGGTCTTGATCTCTGCAGCCAGCTATGTTGGATGCCATTATTCACTTTTCACATGGAGAAATTGAGGCACAGTATCACTTAGGGCCAGGATTTGGGCCCAGGACTCCTGAGTCTCACTCTTTGCTGCAACTCTTTTGCCTAATAGGATTTCAAAGTGGAGCCAAATAGCAACTTGTGGACAGCTGACTGCTTTTTAAGACTCAGAAGTTTCTAGATCTTTTTTTTTTTTTTTAATATTTATTTATTTGAAAGAGTTACACAGAGAGAGGAGAGACAGAGAGAGAGAGAGAGAGAGAGAGAGGTCTTCCATCCAATGGTTCACTCCCCAACTGGCCACAACTCCCAGAGCTGTGCTGATCCGAAGCCAGGAGCCAGGAGCTTCTTCAGGGTCTCCCATGCGGGTGCAGGGGCCCAAGCACTTGGGCCATCTTCTACTGCTTTCCCAGGCCATAGCAGAGAGCTGGATCGGAAGAGGAGCAGCTGGGACTCGAACCGGCGCCCATATGGGATGCCGGCACTTCAGGCCAGGGCTTTAACCCACTGTGCCACAGTGCCGGCCCCAAGTTTCTAGATCTTACAGCTCAGTTAACTAAGAGAGGCAAGAGCAGGTGAGAATTACGTTTCCTATTCTGATGGACAGATTGCCTTTCAGATATCAGGCAGGATGTGCGTCATCAGTGTGTCCGAGCGCCACCCTCTTGATTCAGACACGGGCTCTGGAAACTGACATTAGAGGGGCAGAGAGGGCCCCCTTTGTGTCGAGTGTCCTAGGGAAGACATGCATCTGGTTGGAAATAAATGTGCAAAGGGAAGAAAAATACAGTCTGTCCTTGCGGGCTCCCTCTTGGTTAGCGAGAGTAATCTTGCCATGTTCCAAATCACTAACCCAATCCAATACCAGAATCTTAAATGGAAAAGCAAACTGTTGAGAATAGAATGTACTTGAAGGGGAGAGATGAGGGTGATTGACAGGAGAGAGGAGGCCTGTGAAGCCACCCTGATGGGTGTTGCTCCGGGAAGCAGAGCAGGCTGGATGGGAACGTGTTGTCCACATGCTGCCCAGCCCCAGCTGATGGTGGCAGGGAAGGAAGGCAGCCCCAGACATTGGCATGTCTTCAGGGAGATCAGAAAAGCTGGAAATCCAAATTTCCTCGAAAGAAAAATCCATGTTGTTTACCTGTCTTCTTGGAATTTCAGTTGCTTCCTCTGTGAAGGAACAATTCCTCCCGAGCTCAGAGGCTTTTTGTGTGAAAATAGAGGAGCCTCTGTGTTTCTGGTGTCCGCAGGGTGCTTAGCAGCCTCTCTCGGACCCAGAGACAGTAAACTGGGTGAGCCTGCCTGTTACAAGGCCTCAGTGAGGCAGGTGCTGTGGTACAGCGGGTTAAGCTGCCCCTTGGGATTCCCACATCCCATACTAGAATGCCAATTCCAGTCCCAACTACTCTGCTTGGGCATCTGCTACCCACATGGCAGTCCCAGCTGGAGTTTTGGGCTCCTGGCTTTGGCCTGGCCCAGCCCTAGTGGTTGCAGTGAACCATCAGATGGGACAGTCAGTCTCTCTCTCTCACTCTGCTCGCTCTCTCTCTGAATGCCTTTCAAGTAGATAAAAATAAATGAATAAATGGGTCTCCATGTCCAAGGATAGAGGCTCCTGCGGGGGTGGGGGTGGGGCTCAGTGCATCTGTCTGCAGTGCAGTATATCATCACCATTGTGGTCTTGCTTCCTCTGTGTCCTTTGTAGTGTCCCCTGGGGGAGTCCCTACCAGTTCGTCCTCGTGATCCCCCTGCTGGCGGTAATGGGTACTGTCTCAGTATAAAGGAGGATTGGAATTTGCCAAGGTTTTCTGTAGAGGGTGAGGTGGTAAACATTCTGCCTTTTGCTGGCCCCAGTCTCAGTCACAGCTCTTGTGTCACAGAAACAGCCACAGACAAACGAGCATAGCTGTGCTCCAATAAAACTTGACAAAAACAAGGTGGAAGCCACATGATTTACCAATCCCTGGTCTGCATCAGTATTTTTCATATTGACAGCTGTCTGCTGTTGGCTGGATTCTGAGCCTGGAGCTGTGACTTCCTGGGCCACTGCAGTATCCCTCTGGCTTCAGGAAGTCCCTGGTGCACAGTAAGCAGCCAGGAAGCAGTTGTGCAACTGAACACCCAGCTGGTTCTAGGTACTTGGTTATTCTCCCTAGCCTGAGTGGGCCCCTCCTTCTGCCCTCCCCCCTCTGTGTGTGTGTCACTAACCCACAGTCCAAATCCTTTATTTCTCCTATAATGCACTGCTAGCCTAAGAGCTAGAACATCAACAGTAACCTCTGAACTTTCCACTTAGGATTTCCTGCTTTTTGGAATAGTTTTACCAAATAGAGATATGTTCCCAAAAATTATACAGTGTGAGTTGTTTTAGAGCTTTATGAAAACTATTTTGTGCTGTGTGTTGTCTTTGTGAGTTAGTCTTTTTTTTTTTTTTAAGATTTTATTTATATTTGAGGGATCGAGTTACAGACAGAGAGGGAGAGAGAAATCTTCATCTGGTTCACTCCCCAAATGGCCACAACGGCTGGAGCTGGGCTGATCCAAAGCCAGGAGCTAGGAGTTTCTTCCAGGTCTCTCATGTGGATGCAGGGACCCAAGTACTTGGGCTATCTTCTACTGCTTTCCCAGGCCATAGCAGAGAGCTGCATTAGAAGAGGAGCAGCCGGGACATGAACCGGTGAGCATATGGGATGCCGGCACCACAGGTGGAGGCTTAGCCTACTACGTCACAGTGCCAGCCCTGAGTTACTCTCATACTACATTATAACGTTAGTATTCATCCGTGTTGCTGTGAATAGTTGTAGTTCATTGGATTTTCACTGCTGAGGTTTGAGTGAACATTCGAGAGTTAATTTTTTTGGTCTCCTGCCAGTGAACATTTGTATTATCCCAGTTATGAACAATGCTGCAAAGACCATTTCTTGTCCATGTCTCTCTGTATGCTTGTACACATAGTTCTTTTGAGTGCATACCGAGGAACTAAGTCTAGGCACTTCTGAGCCTTCATGCAACTGTGTCCTTCCGGAATTTACCAAACCAAGCCAGGTTTCCGAGGCAGCAACTCTGGGTGAATCCATCGCTTCAGTGCCAGGGACTGCCAAACCCCGCAGCTCCCAAGTCTCATCCTCCTTCCTTACCAATGGTGTCTTCTCTCCCCAGATTCAACTGGCATGCTGGGCCGCATCCTCTTTGCCTGGTGGAAGGGGTGAGTCTGTGTTCCTGGTCAGTGGACGCAGGACACCCCAGTGGCGGGAGTCAGCCACTGCACTGGTGAGGGTTCCAGGACATAAATGTGCCAAGTGCCCAGCATGTTACCTGCCCGTAGTAACATTTGCTGCCCTAACCAGCTTCCCCTGCGGCCCCCAGCCCCTCTGTGTGCCATCTCTAACCCTTGTGACAACATCGTAGGGTAGCATTGTGTGTGCAGTTGTACAGGTATGAACACCTGGAAGAGGGAAATGGCTTGCGCCAGCCCAATGGCCTGCAGCTAGTGAGATGAGGTCCCCACAGCATCAAGCTGCTTTATTGGGCAGAACCCTAGGCCAGGCCACAGTGTTCAAGAGCTGCCCTGTGTGTGCTCCCGATGCAGGAGTGCTCCCTTTCCCTCCAGACTCCAAGTTACAACTCGAGGCTGTGCTACAGATTCTTTCTTTTTAAATTTATTTTACTTGAAAGGCAGAAAGAGAGATGGATCCTTCGCCCATCTGCAGGCTCTTTCCTCACGGGCCTGCAGTAGCCCTGGCTAGACCAGGCCAAAGGTGGGACCTGGGAGATTAATCCAGGTCTCCCACAGGGGTGTCAAGGACCCAGTTATTCAAGCTATCACCTGCTTCCCTCCAGGGTGAACATAGCAGGAGGGGAGCTAGGACTGGAACCCATTCACTCCGATATGGGATGCCGGCATTCCAGGCAGTGGCCAGTTACTCGCTCTGGCTGGAGGGTGGGCAGCAGCCACGGAACAGTCAGGTTTTCCCTTTGTATGTCATGGGTTAGTAAGGGGGACAGCACTGCGGGATCACTGCAGGGCCTCCCAGCTGATGACCACGATTCAGGCAGCAGGGTCAGGGTATAGGGATAGGCCTCTAGCTGGAGGTGTGGGTTTTTCCTAGGCCCCTCAGACCTTACTACGGCCTAGGACTCCCCACCCTGCCCGCAGGATGTGTTTCCTCCTAAAATCTGAATTGCAGCAACCTCTCCTCCCCGACAGGAGCAAACTGGACTGTAACGCGAAGCAGTGGAGGTGAGGAGGGGCTGGGCCCGGGGTGGGGGTGGGGGGAGAGTCCTCTGTTCTGAAGGTCTCCTACCTCTGACCCCTGACCTCTGGCCTCTGATCCTTCCCCCAGGCTTTTTGCTGATATCCTCAATGATATTGCCATGTTCTTGGAGATTATGGCTCCTGTGTTCCCAGTCTGTTTCACCATGACCATCAGCACCAGCAACCTGGCCAAGGTACCCACCTTTGGGAACACCCCTAGCCCAAGACACCTGCCTTGGTGATACTGTGTGTGGGGGCACCCCTGGGCCCTGGGTACTTCTAGAAGAGTGAGCAAGTTCAGACATTTCTTCTCACACCCAGCCATATACTGGGTACAACGGTGCTTTATGGTAGAGGACTCCCTGGGCACAGTGTGTTAACCAGCTTTTCATCCCTGTAACAAAATGGCTAAGACAAGCTACTGAGGAAGGAGGAGCTTTCTTTTTGGCTTACGTTTTTGGAGGTTCCCAGCCCAAAGCTGGTTCTACTATCTGGTGAGCCTGGTGGGTGGGAGTGGTAGAGCCAGTGTGGAGGAGTGATGTGGAGCTTGCCCCTCATCTATGCCTGCAGGGCCTCTCCTTATAAAGCCACCGTGACTGGCTCACGGAGGCACTACCCTGACCACTTACTGCAGTCTCTTCACTTGCCAAAGGCCCCGCCTTCAGACACCGCATCAGGGTTACATTTCCACTCTTCATCCCTTGGCTGTTACTATAATCCATGAACATGAGCCTTTGGGGATCCAGTCTGTAACACATGGGTCTTTGGGATGACCCAAGCTAGTTCCTGAGCATAGCGCTAAGCACCCCTTTCCCCCACCCCTGGGGACCAAGAGGTTGGACCGAGGATTGCGACTTTGGACGTGTGCTTCAGATTCTGGGTTAACCTCTACCTTTGGGGCCTCAGTCTCTGCCCGTCCCCTCACCTTCAGCTAAACCTTGACTCGGCTCTGTAGCTTTTCCCTCCTTGCTGTCTGCAGCCCATTCACTCCTCCACCTCCCTGTCACCTCGGCTGAAACAGCACGATGCGTTCCTGGGTGGTGTCCCTGCTTCTGTTCTCGTCCCTCCTTTGTCCTTGTCAGAGCGGCCCAATAATCCTTTACAAATGGGAGTCAGGTCAAGGCAGCTCCCTGCCCTGTTTCTCTTAGGATAAACGTTTGGCAAGGCTCACAGGACTTGCCGTGGTCCACTCCCTGCCAGTCGCTCCAGCCTCTTTTTTGTCCTGCATTTCTCTTGGCTGTGTAAGCTTTCTCTGTCTATGGAGTAACTGGTTTGTCATCTGTTGATCTCTGCTGCATGAGGGCAGGGCCCATGTTTAACTTGTACTGCAGCACCTCCTTCTGTATTGGCATCTGAAAGACGTGTAGTGAGATGTGGGATGAATGAGAGTGACCAGAGACCTTTGCCGCCATGAGATCTCAGAGGAAGAGATTTTGGGTGCCCTGGGGGTTCAGTCAGAGCCACCGGCATACGTTTTGGACTGGCTTGCTAGGCCGGCCAGGGCTTCATGGGGCCAGGAATTGTAATAGAATTACAGGTTAGGGGGAACGCCACGTGAAGTGGGAAGCCAGGCTGGGCCTGGTTGCTGGTCAGTGGAGAGGACGCAGCCAAAGTAGGAGTTGGAGGAGGGGGACCTTCTGGGCGAAGAGTGACCTTGGGGCCTCTGCCCTGGGGAAGGAAATTGAGTTTCCTTGCGACTAGGTCTACAGGGGATAGTGCAGGAAGGACTTCAGCTTTCTTCTGGAACGAGATGGGAGGTGAGCTGAGAGGAAGTGCGTGGTGGGAACCACATGCAAGGACAGCATTCAGGAATTTGCCCTGGGGTCACTCGAGGCCTGGTCCTCTCACATGGCTGGTCCACTGAAACGCTTGTGTTGTGCGCACCATGTGGCTGCCCTGACCCATGCCCTTCCCTCTGTCCACCCAGTGCATTGTGAGCGTGGCTGGTGGGGCCACGCGGGCCGCGCTGACCGTGCACCAGGCCCGCAGGAACAACATGGCCGACGTGTCCGCTAAGGATAGCAGCCAGGTGAGCAGCCAGGAGCGGAGGGAGTGTGTGCTGGGGATAGCAGGGGCTGCAGGCCAAGTGACACTGGGTGGTCAGGAGAGAAGCACCTGAGCACCCCCGGGTGGGAGGGAGGGGAAGGAACCTAAGTGCTGTGTGCTCGGACTCTGAGCATCTATTGTTGGGCTCTGGTGGCGGCAGGTCCACGAATGCTCATAGCCCTGCCCACTGTGTGTGCATGGCCAGGAGTGAGCCCCTGCCCCTGCCCTTGCCCTGTGGGCGCTGCCCCAACCTGGGAGCTGACTGTTCTGATCACATGAGGGCCCCCATGTGAAGCTCTTGGCAAGTCAGAAGGTGTTCAGCATGTGGGTTCATCAGGGTCACTGGCCGGAGGTGTCCACTCAGCAGTTTAGCAAGCTCTGCTGACCAGGTTGGTCCACCTGACCAGTATACACCCCTCAGACCAAACCTGCAAGCACTAGATTCCCCCAGCCCCTGTGCTAAGCGCTCGTGTGTATAGAACAATTTAACCCTTTCCAGCCCTGCAAGGTGGCTGGGTTGCCACCTGGGGCTAACAGATGGGGAGCATAAGGCCGGGGATCCCGGAAGTCCAAGGTAGTTTTCTTTTGACACTAAAACAATTTGGAAACCTCCGTTCTCTCCAGTCCTACTTTCTGACCTAATAGTGACACAAGCTGATAGTAACTAGTCGTTAACCACGTGCCAAGTATTTCATGTCTGTGAACTCATTAAGTCCTTGTGATGGTCTTGTGCAAGAAAGGACTTCTTGTGGCCATTTCAGTTGAGGAAATGGAGCACAGAGAGGTCCAGTACCCCTGAGTGCCCTTGGACAAGTCCCTTCTCTCAGGAAATGACTGAACCAGTTTTTCCCCTTAACTTCCCCTGGCCCTAGATCTGGAGGCCATGGGGTTGGGCGTGGGGATGGGGAGGAATTGCACATCCTGGGCTGTCCTCTTCAGGGTCCCCTGGCTTTGTGCCAGCTCTCACCTGCGCTCTTGCTGGTGCCAAGCACTACCCCCACTCCCGGGCTGTTCCTTCCAAAGGCTCTAGACTTTCTCAGTCCATAGCAGCATCACGTCACAGGGCGGCCTGGCACAGGTGCCTCACCCCACCTGCTGCTGATGTCTCCTTGTTGCCCCTCGATACAGCTGCTGGGAGTGACTGTTCCCACCTTCTGCTCCTGAGCCCCCCAGGTCCCTGACCCCAGTTCACTGCCACACCCTCGGCCTTTATGCCCTTAGCCCACGAGGGCTGAGGGAGGAGAGCTGTCTACCTAAGGCCCCCTCTGTGCCAAGACTGACTCTTCCCGGGGCGTTAGTGGTCAGCGTCACCAGTCCAGTTTCCTTTTTCATGACGAGCTAAGGGCAGGGAGCTGAGGGTCTTTTCCCCTGGGGTGACCTCAGTCCAGCCATCAGAGGGTCTGATAACAGATTGGCGAGGGGAAAGGTTTGGTCTGGTTCTTTCTCTTCCTGTGTGGTTCCTTGAGCCCTCTGTGGATTTGTCTGCACACTAAGGCATCTCCAGGTTTGACCTTTGCAAGCCACCAGTAAGAATTGTCACCCACTCACAGGGGAATGAGTCTCTGAGTGTGGGCTACAGAGATGAGTCTTGCCAATCAAAGGTGTGTTCCAGAGGCTGTGTGTGTGCCCCGGCTGAGGAGCGGCTGGTTTCTTTCCATTGACAGCTCACTCCCCAAAAATCTTAAGAATGTACTTGGCAGCCCCCTCAGAGGAAGGGGCCGCGGGAGGCCTTGGAGCGGGAGGAGAGTGCTGGAAGCACTCAGGGGCGTTTGGTGTGGAGGGTGCCCTCTAGCTCCCGACCCCTCTGCCATCTTCCAGGAGACACTGGTGAACCTGGCAGGGCTCCTGGTCAGCCTCTTGATGCTTCCCCTGGTGTCAGGTTGCCCTAGGTAAGCCGGGAGCAAGGGCCGGAGTTGGTGCCGGCTGGGCCGCCGCCCGCACTGGCCACCTCACCCTGTCTTCCCCAGCGTCAGCCTCGGGTGTTTCTTCCTCCTCACTGCCCTCCACATCTACGCCAACTACCGGGCCGTCCGAGCCCTTGTCATGGAGACCTTGAACGAAAGCCGGCTGCGGCTGGTCCTGAAGCACTTTCTTCAGCAGGGGGAGGTACTTGACCCCACGCCAGCCAATCATATGGAGCCGCTGTGGACAGGTGACTCAACCCCTCGTCCCGAGGCCTGTGTCTCCCCAGCCTCTCCCCGCTGCCCAGCATCCTGATTCCAGCTTCCCATAGGTTTCTCACCATCTCCAGCTCTATCCCTGGGGGTCCCTCTACACTGTTTGGTCTCCAGGTGAGCGGCCCAGTGCCTCCCACTCCTCACAGCTGCCGTCAGGCTCCTGGGTGGGTCACACAGTGGCTTCCCAGCTGTATCCCCCGTCTGAATAAACCTGGGGTTCAGTGTGTGTGGGAGGTGGGGCAGCAGGGTGTGTGCCTCAGAGGAGGTACAGGGATGTGTTTGTTGGGGGTAGGAAGGATGGGTGGATGGGGAGCATGGATGGCTGGGTACAAGAGAAAGGCTGGGCTAGGTGGAGGGGGGTGAGTGACGGAAAGATGCTGGAAGTGCGCCCAGTGGCACTGACAGCTGTCTGTGGCCTTCCTTCTCGGCTTCCCCACTGCACTCTCTTCCCTGCCAGTGTGTCTGAGCTGCAGCAGTTGGTTGAGGGGCACCAGGAGCCCTACCTCCTCTGCTGGGACCAGTCACGAAGTAAGTGGGGCACATCCTCCCAGCCCTTGACTGGGGCCTGGACCCAGACCTTGGACCAGCTGGAGGCCGCTGGTGTCCCGGGCGGGGGGTGCTCCAGACTAGGACTTAGAGCTGCTGCCCCGGTGCAGCAAGGTGGTGCTAACAGTGCCTGCCTTATCTCCCACAGTGTTAATCTGAGGATCAAATAAGGTGGTTAAAGAAAGGCACTGGGTGCGTTGTCCCTGGGGAGCCACTCTTCTTGGGGGAACAAGTCCCTGAGTTTACTGATACTACTGGTTATAGGTTAAAGGTGCTTATTCTCAGTAGCCACTAAAGAAGTGCAAAATAAGCCCACCTCACTGAGCTGCGGTGAAGTAGTATTTGGGAATTGGGAATTTCTGTTTGGCCAGAACACTGTGGGGAGGGGGGCGCAGGAAGTGAAGTGGGGAGGAAATAGTGAGAAGATGGCCTTCCAGGGCCAGCTCAGCCCCCTGGGGCAGACAGACGTGAAGCAGGGGGGATGGGTTGAGGGTGGGAGGCGGCCCCTCCCTGCTACCCGTCTGCCCGGGCTCTCTCCAGACCAGGTGCAGGTAGTTCTGAGCCAGATGGCAGGCCCTGAGACCGTCCTAAGAGCCGCCACACACGGGCTGGTGCTGGGAGCCTTGCGGGGAGATGGACCCCTTCCAGGAGAGCTGGAGGAGCTGAGGAGCTGGGTGCGGGCAGGTGAGGGCCTCATAAACTGGACCACTCATGACGTGGAGTGGAGTAGAGTGGCGTGGGGGGCAGGGGGGGGGGAAGTACCGCCTGTGCCCCTGGAGGGCTGTAGAATTGCTGGTTGTGCACCCCAGGTCCTGAGAAAGATAGCTGGGTGGTCGTGAAGGAGACGCACAAGGTGTTGGACAAGCTGTTCCCAAAGTTCTTGAAAGGTAACATCCTTGAGCCCCCAGCTCTCTGCTGCCTTCTCCCCCGCTCTCCCACCTACCTGGCTTTTCTGGGTGTTCTGAGGTTCAGGGACCCAGTCCCCCCTCTATAGGACGGTGTCTGGAGCTGTGTCGCGCTGACAGACTGTGTAATCCTGGTTGGCTTTTGGGAGGTGGGGGTGGAGAGGGGCTCCCGCTGACTGATGGTGATCTTTTGTGCAGCACTTCCTCCATTCTAGCATTTTCCTTGTGCTAGTTCGGTGAATTCTTGCTGTCAGCAGGTGAAGTTTTCACCTCTTTTATGCCAGAAGGGAAGGCAGCCCAGGTCGCCCCGGAAGCCTAAGCACCTGGCCCGTGTCCTCCTTCCCCGCCTCCCCAGGGCCAGGGCCAGCCTGCAGTCTCCTCCCCAGCATTCTCAGCAGCACCCTGACCTCTCCCCCAGGGCTGCAGGCTGCCGGCTGGAAGACCGAGAAGCACCAGCTTGAGGTGGATGAGTGGAGGGCCTCGTGGCTCCAGACTCCGGAAAAGAAGGTCTCGTGAGCAGCCCGGACAAGGACACCGGCCACGGCAGCTTGTGGAAACGGCTGCTTTATTTTTGCTGAGGGAAACCATTAGGGCAGCTTGGCCGAGGCCTCGTGGAAGTGACTGCCAATCAAATGGACTGGGCCTTCCCATACCGCTTCTGCCCCTTCCCCCTTTCCGGGGACTGCTGCAGGCTCCCGATCCCCGCTCACTGTCTGGCCAGCCCTGTCCTGACCTGTGGCTCGTGATGCCCAACACAGTTGGCCCTAGGCATAAAAGCCCCAGAAAAACATGGCCACGGCCATCATGAGCAGGGCATTGAGGTTGACCACCCGGGACCAGCGCGGGTCCTCGTTGATGTCCTCCAGCCGCCTGGCTGCTGCAGCCTCCTCTTCCTGGGTAGGGGGTGCGGGGCCACCTGCCTTGCCCCTGTTCATTCCACAGAACCACAGCAAGCACTGGCGGAACAGGCCTGGGCCCGGGGCCTGGGGCTCTGAGGGAAATTGAGGCCCGCCAGTGAGTTTGAGGGAGCTTGCCCCCAGCTCCCCCTCCTTAGCACCCCTCCCTGATCAGTCCCATACCTTCCATCTCCACTGCGTGCTCTGGGCGCCCGTTCTGGACAGGGGGAGAGGCCGGGGCTTCCAGCTCGTCAGCATCCAGGTCCTCCCGTTCCTCCTTGCTGTGCCGCAGACTGAAAACCAGGCGGTGGAGCTGGGGAGGGTGGGAGCAGGGGCCGAGTGGGAGTCCTGTTCTCCCAGCCCAGGCCCGGGTCCTGAGGTCTCTTGTCCTCATTGTCACACCAGCCCTGGGACTGCCCACCCTCTATCCAGTGCACACCCAACCCAGGCTCAGCTCACTCAGACCTTCATCACCTCAAGCCTGCTGTCTGCACCCGGAACTGGACTCAGCACTCTGGTCTGTTCGGTTTCCTCCTGCTGCTGTGGCATCCCACCCATCCTTCCTGGCCCACCATTTCTGTCCCGCCCCTCCCCCACTCGCTCAGCCCTGCCCTGCAGCTGCACAAAACCGAAGCGTTTGTGAGCTCTCAGGAGGGCACTCTGTCTCAGCCACCAGCAAGGTCCTGTGGGTCGGGTTCCAAAGGCTATGTTGGATTGGCTTGGGAGGGGAGTGGAGCTTTAATTAGCAGCCTTCTAAAATCTTCAGGCTCCCTCCTCCCAAACCACTTGAAATAAATGTCATTGAAATAAAAACAGGCTTGCTCTGGACCCCAGTCTGCCAACCTCACAGCCACAAACAGGCAGAACCTGAGTTCTCCCCACAGGTGGGGCTGGAAGAAGATGGGGGTGGCGACGGTGGTTCTGGCTCGCAGTGGGGCATATTTGGGGCCCCCAGGCCACCCAGAGGCTGCCACTTACGTGCTTGCGTGGGATGGGTGCGGTGCACAAGGAGACGATGATGATGAGGAGGCCCGAGCAGAAGAAGAGCACAATGGCGAAGTAGAGGTAGTGCACCCGGCACAGGAACGCCGGGCAAGCGGAGGGTCGCACGCAGCTGCCCGTGCCGAAGGAGAACTCGGGAATAAGGCGTGCCAGGCCCATTAGCAGGCCCCCTATCAGTCCCCAGAAGGCGCCCTGTGGGGGATGACGGAATCAGCCGGCTCAGGACTACCAAATCCTGTCCCAAGGTCGCCAACCAGGAACGATGCGCACCTTCTCATTAACGCGCGGCACGAAGAGCGCCAGCACGAAGACGGCAGACACAGGCGGTGCCAAGTAGCTGGAAACAGACTGGATGTAATCGAAGAGCTGCCCGCCCTGCGCCGCCTGCACCACAGGTAGCCAGGCCACCGACACCGCCACGATGAACACCACCCAGAGCCTGCCATGGGAAGCCAGCGGGAGGTTGTAGCCAGGGTGCTTGGTGCCTTCCACCCGGGCTGAGCATTGCGCGGCAGGAGTCGGGAGCCCGGGCCGCACCGTCCTACTAGCAGCAGCTCGCCTTCGCCGGCGCGGGGCCGCAGGCGTGTGTAGATGTCCATGGTGAAGAGGGTGCTGCTGCTGTTGAAGATGGAGGCCAGTGAAGACATGAGCGCGGCCAGCATGACCGCCAGCATGAGTCCGCGCAGACCTGTGAGGGCGACAGGAGCCGTGAGGCGGGGGCGGGGGTGGGGGGGCTTGGCTAGGGGTGTGCTCTCCAGGCGCCCGCCCTCACCGTTGGGCATGAGCTTCACGACGAGCCGCGGATAGGCGATGTTGGAGCAGCCCACTTCCGTGCCACACACGCGCTTACACACCTCGGGCGCCACGCACGCCACCTCGTCTGCAGGAAAGAGGCCACTGCGCGGCTAGGAGCGGTCCTAGACTGGGATCTGAGCTCCCCTGAAGCAGGAGGTGGGAATCCTAGCAGAGGGTAGAAGGGGCGCCTCATGGGAGGCAGGGCTGGGAGACGGGCACCCTGATTCTTGCACAAAAAAGGGGACTGGACGGGACCCAAGGCTGCGTGCGGGGTGAGGGTGCGTACGTTACCAGGGTAAAGGATGCGGCTGATCATGCCTGGCATGACCATGAGGAACATAGGCGTCAGCTTCAGGTAGCCGCACAAGATGCAGCCTGCCTTGATGTGAGTCAGGTTCCTCCCGGCCAGGCAGCGCTGCACTATGACCTGCGACGGGGGAGGGGAGGTTCAACTCCCTGCCTTGGCTCCCTGAACCCCCCTGCCTGGGTCTTCCTCTCCCGCAGCCTCCCGACCCCACTAATTCAGCGTCTGGCCCAGCCTCATCTCCTTTCTCAGATCCTGCCTTAGGGATCAACAGCATCCAGCTCCATCTGGTTTAGCGCCACCCTGGCTTGGTTCCTACCCCTCAGGCTGCACCTGTCTTAGCTCCGCCCCCTAGAAGTTAGGGCTCTGCTCCAACCCAGCCTCCGCTGCCCAAGCCCTGATGGCACACCTGGTCACTGCACCAGTACCAGCCCGAGACGATGGTGAGCCCCAGGAGCAGCGCGGGCCATGGTAGGTCCCCCGTCACAGGGTCCCGGAGCAGATGATAGGAGTCGGGCCGGGGTCGGTAGCAGGAGCTGGAGATGTTGCCCACAGCCGGGTCCTCGGACACCGTCAGTGTAGTCATCGCTCCCATGTATTTGTCGAAGAGCCCGGAATACCCGCCCACCTCGTGGAAGGCTGTGTGGGCACCGGTGCCAGAGTCCTGCTTAGGACCCACGTGCCAGGGATGCGCGATGTCCCTGCCCCAAGGTGGAGACCCTCTCTGCCCTCAACCCCGGTGCCGTCCCCTGCTGGCTGTGCCCCCTACCGTAACCGGTGAGGATGAAGGCCCCCGCGATGATGACAAAGGTCTGCACCGTGTCTGTGTACATCAGCGCTGCTAGCCCTCCTGCAACAGGCCTGCGTCAGTGGGGACAGCCCAGCTGGTGACCTCATAAATTGGGAGAATGAATTTCAAAATGACCGGCCCAGTGTCACTGTTGGTCGTGCTCTTGGGCACCAGGAAGCAGGGCTCAGTGAGCAGAGAATCGCTGAGTTTGAGGCTCCGCTGATGCTCTCTTGGGCAGACATCCCCCCGCGAGACCCCTCTCCAAGCCTCTACCAGGTCCCAGTTGCTTCTCTGAGCAGTAGGAGAGAGTGACTTTCTAAGGTCTAAGCTTCAGCTCCATGCTATCCTGGCTGGGCCCTTAAGCCCGCCTTAGCATCAGGCTCCCCGAAGCCCCGCCCGCAGCTCCACCTCCCGCAGGCCACCTGTCACGGTGTAAACCATGGTGATGCCCAGGAGCGCGATGACCGAAGCGTAAATGTTCCAGCCTAGAGCCTGCTGAATAAACACCGCCCCGGAGAACATGTCCACCTTGGAGGAAGGAAGGAGGGAGCCCAGAGGTCAGGACTCCCGGGCCTGAGCGCTGACCCAGGTCCCCTTCCCGTGTGGGCCACGACCCTACCACACCGCCAAGGTTCCCAGGGCCCACCCACCACGGCCGCGGCTCCTTCCACGGACCCTCAGCCATCTCTCCCCAGGCTCTCCGGCGACCTCCACTAGGTGGGCCCGGGGCCTGCTAGGATCCCGCCCTGCCCACCGCGCGTGCGCACCGAGATCTTGGTGAAGATGTACAGAAAAAGCGAGAGCACGGACAGGTAGAGGCGGATCCGATGGCCGCCGAAGCGCTTGCGCAGGTACTGCGGCATCGTAATGACGCCTGCGGTCAGGTACACCGGCGCGAACAGCCAACCCAGGAGCAGCACCACGAACAGCGCCTGCGGGCATTGCGCGACAGACAGACAAGGGTGTCTCGGTGTCGGTGCCTGCGAGCCTGCCCTGAGCCTGCCCTCGACCCAGAAGGCTCCAGGAGATGTTTGCTTTGGAAGGTGCCACGGATGACCCTGAGAAGGGTCATCCTTGGCGCCGCCCAGCGGACAACTGCGCAGGACTGCCCTGGACCCTGGGCATTCAAGGGATGCTCGTTTGACACATTCCTGGGCCTCTTTGCTCTCTCCCTAGCCATCATCCCTGGCCAGCCCCTCCCAAGAGAGTCCCTGTATTCCTCCCACTCCCTGCTCAAGAACTGAAGCACAGCCAGCTGCGGATGGGGTTATTGTCAATTAAAAAAAAAAAAAAAAGGTCTCACATTCCACTCAAATCCAGCCACAGCCAAGCCGTTTGCAGCACCGGTCCCCGCCAGGCCCACAAAGTGGCCACTGCCGATATTGCTAGCAAAGAGAGAGGCCCCGACCTAGATGGGCGGGAGATGGGAATTGAGCCAGGCAATGGTCCCCTGGGCCCCCTCCCTTCCCTGGCCCAGCCCCTCTTACCGGCCACCACACCATGCTTCGTCCTGCCAGGAAGTAGCCACCCACGGTGCCTCTGTTGGTTCTGCACATGGACTGGGGGGTAGAAGTTGGGGGAGGGAGAGATTGGGGTTTGAGGCACATCTTTGGACCTCATTAGCTCATTAGCCTCCTCAACACATTCCTCAGCCTTGTCTCAGGCTGAAGATTAACTGCCCTCAACTCCCCTGATTGTTTGCACCCCATCCCCCAGCCACCTGCCAGGTACCCAGAGCCACCCAGGCCCTGAGCCTCTTAGCCAACTTCTCCAGCCCAAACATTGCTGGAGTCAGCCTGATTTTCCTGGGGGCCTTGGACCCAGGCTGCTGGCCAGTTGTACTAGGGACAGGGAAGCAGAGGCCTCTCCCTATAAAATGTTGCCCCAAAAGAGAACCCACTGACCACTCAACTAGCAAAACCCAAGGGGAGCAAGATGAGAGATGAATGTAGACCAGACTTGGAAGAGGCACTTGCCCTCCCCCAGCCCAGAGTCTCTCCCTCCCCCCAGCGGCACCTGGGTCTCCCTAAGGCTTTTATCCCAAACCCCAGAAACTCAGCCTTCCGCAGCAGCCCCTCAACTTCTCACCCACAAGCCGACACCAATGACCAGCAGGAAATAAGCAGCAATGACCGCGATGTCAGCAGGATTGTCGATGAGAGCCCGCTGGTCCCCCAGCCCCAGTCTGGAGCCTGCCTCCGTGTGTTCCTCCATTCTGCCCAGGATCTGCTCCTTGAGGGACCAGGCCCTGGACTCCCCCAGGGGAGGGATTAATGGTTACCTCGGGGGCAGTGAGCCGACAAGTCCCCCAGGGGCTTGTTCCTCCCCTCCCCAGCTTTATTTAGCTGAATCAGGCCCTATCAAGGCAGAAGGCTGCTCCCGGGAGCACCATTTCCTGGCGCAACCTCCACCCTCTCTCCACTGCCTCAAGCTCAGGATCACTTCTTTGCCTAAAGCTGTGTACCCTTCGACCTAGGGACTTGGGTGAGTCAGCCCTCAGGTTCTGACCAATCCAGAGAGGATCTGTGCTGAGTCATCCCTCCTGTCCAAGATCCCCCAATAAGGGCAGGAGTTGTGGTACAGCGGGTAAAGCTGCAGCCTGGGACAGCTGCATGCCATGTTAGAGTGCAGGCTCCAGGCCCAGATGCTCTGCTTCCTATCCAGCTTCCTGTGGATGCATTCTGGGTGACAGCAGATGATGGCCCAAGTGCTTGGGCCCCTGCCTGCCACGTGGGAGACCTGGATGGAGTTCTGGGCTCCTGGCTTGGGGCATGGCACCGCCTTGGCTGTTGCACACATTTGGAGAGTGGATTAGTGGGTGGAAGACCTCTCTCTCTCTCTCTCTCTCTCTTTCTCTCTCTCCCCCCTTTCTGTTACTCTGCCTTTCAAGTGAATAAAGTATCTAGCATCTCCATGAAGCCCATAGAAAACACCTATTCCGGTACCGCAGCTCACTTGGCTAATCCTCCGCCTGCGGCGCCGGCACACCGGGTTCTAGTCCTGGTAGGAGTGCCAGATTCTGTCCCAATTGCTCCTCTTCCAGTCCAGCTCTCTGCTGTGGCCCGGGAAGGCAGTGGAGGATGGCCCAAGTGCTTGGGCCCTGCACCCGCATGGGGGACCAGGCGGAAGCACCTGGCTCCTGGCTTTGGATCAATGCAGTGTGCTGGCAGTAGCAGCCATTTGGAGGGGTGAACCAACAGCAAAAGGAAGACCTTTCTCTCTGTCTCTCTGTCTAACTCGGCCTGTCCAAAAAAAAAAAAAAAAAAAAAAAAAAAAGCTATTAGTTTCAAAATTATTTTGCACCAAAACAAACTTATATTTGAATTTCAGTTTTCTATGAAATTCATGTTTTAATTTTCTTATTTTTTAAAAAAGGATTTATTTATTATTTTTTTTGAAAGGCAGAGTTACAAAGAGGCAGAGTGGGGGTCTTCCATCCACTGATTCACTCCTCAAATGGCTGCAAAGGCTGGAGCTGGGCCGATCTGAAGCCAGGAACTTCTTCTGGGTCTCCCATGTGGGTGCAGGGGCCCAGGGACTTGGGTCATTTTCTATTGCTTTCCCAGGCCATTAGCAGATAGTTGGATGGGAAGTGGAGCAGCCAGGACTCAAACTGGCACCTACATGGGATGCCAGCACTGCAGGTAGCAGCTTTATCTGCTATGCTGCAGCACACGGCCCCTTATTTGTCAGAGAGATGGAGAGATGGAGAGAGAGAGAAAAAGAGAGGGAGAGAGAGAGAGAGAAAGAGAGAGAGAGAGAGAGAGAGAGAGGAACAGATAGAGACCTATCTGCTTGGCTCGTTTCCCACATACCCGCAACAACTGGGGCTGGAGTAAACCAAAGCCAGGAGTCCTGAGCTCAAGCCAGGGCTCTCACGTGGGTGGCAGGGATTCAAGTACTTGAATCATCACTACTGACCCCCAAGGTACACACACAAGAAGCTGGAATTGGAGTTGGTTCTTGCCATAATGCAGTGCACAGCTCCACTCTCACTAATTCTAGCTAAGTGATGTTTTCCAGGCTGCTGTTACAAAGTGTTATGTTACATTATGCTTCAGGCTACATTGTTGTCCTTTTGCCCATGCTCCGGGAATGGCATTCCAAGGTAGGGTTAATCTCTCCACTTACAGACAGTCTAAAGGCCTGAGCCCCAACGTTATGGCAAGCTTCAAACTGGCTGACCAGTTTTGGCTTTTATCAAAGCTACCCCTTCCCCTAAATGTGCTACTCCTCCTGCATGTTCTGTGATACCAGCCCTCCTGACTGCCCTCTTAGCAGCTTCAACAAACCCCAGACCGCCCTCACTAAAGCAGGACAGAAGTGCTTGAGATTGCTAAGCTGCTCTTGTCCTCATCTGTTAACAGATAAAACTCTTTCCTTTACCCTTAAACCTTGTCCTCAGTATTTGGTTTTGGCACCAAGGACAGGGACAGAGCTTTGGGTAACAGAAGTGCAGCCTGGACTTGAACACAGGTACTTCGATATGGGATATGAGCATCCCAAGGAGCAGCTGAAGCACTGTGCCAAACGCCCACCCCTCCCCAAATGTTCCAACTGCCTTGCGTGCGCTCCTTACCCTGATTTTCCAGGCCTGCCATAACCTGACCCTGACTTCTCCATACCCTTCTCACTCCCTTTCCCTTCCCAACCCAGACATCTTCTTTTTCTACTTATTTCCCCCTGGGTATTTCCATATCTCCAAAACCTTCGAGTAAGCTGTGTCTTCTCCTTAGGTGCCCCATGCCTCCCAATGGACCAGCTCCTACTCAGCTTATGTCACCTCATCAGCAAAGAGTTCTATGACAATTGACACAGTTCAGAGCACATGGTGTGGTCCCTGTCTGGGTCTAGGTCTGTCTCCCCAGTAGGCCAGAAGTTCTACAAGAACAAGGACTGCTTGGATTCAGACATGGAGTCCCAGGCTGCTCAGCACAGGGCTGGATATGAGAATGGTCAGCCAGAGCCGGTGTTTGGTGCAGCAGCTACGACACCACCAGTTGTTGTTGGGAAAGAAATGGGATGCCCAAACCCCATATCGAGTGCCAGTATGCAAGTCCTGGCTCCACAAAGATTATTTATTTATTTGAAAGGCAGAGTTAGAGAGAGGGAAGAATGGAGAGAGTCTTTTCTCTGCTGGTTCAGTCCTCAAATGGCAGAAATGGCTGAAGCTGGGCCACTCCAAAACCAGGAGGTAGGAGCCAGAAGCTTCTTCTGAGTCTCCTACAAGGTGCAGGGGTGCAAGCACTTGGGCTATCTTCTGCTGCTTTCCCAGGTGCATTAGCAGGGAGCTGGATTGGGCAGCTGGGACTCGAACTGATGTCCACATGAGATGCTGGCATTCCAAGTCATGGCTTAACCTGCTGTGCCACAACATTGGTTCCATAAATAAATCTTTTTAAAAAATAAAGTAGGAGCCAGTGCTGTGGTGTAGCGGGTAAAGCTGCCGCCTGCAGTGCCAGCATCCCATATGGGCACCAGTTTGAGTCCTGGCTGCTCCACTTCTGATCCAGCTCTCTGCTGTGGCCTGGGAAGGCAATAGAAGATGGCCTAAGTTCTTGGGCCCCTGCACCCACATGGGAGACCTGGAAGAAACTCCTGGCTCCTGGCTTCGGTTTGGCTCAGCTCCAGCCATTGTGGCCATCTGGGGAGCGAACCAGCAGGTGGAAGACTTCTCTCTCTCTCTCTCTCTCTCTCTCTCTCTCTCTCTCTCTCTGCATCTGCCTCTCTGTAACTCTGCCTTTAAAATAGATAAACAAATCTTTAAAAAAGATGAAATAAAATAGAGGGGCTGGCATCGTGGCCTAGCAGGTTAAGCTGCCACCTGCAGTGCTGGCATCCCTATGAGTGGTGGCTCTAGTCTCAGCTGGACCACTTCCCATCCAACTCCCTGATAACGGCCTGGGAAAGCAGCAGAAGATGGCCCACAAGTTTGAGCTTTTATACCCATGTGGGAGACCTGGAAGAAGCTCTGAACTCCTGGCTTTGGTTTGGCCCAGCTCTGGCTATTGTGGCCATTTGGGGAGTGAACTGGCAGCTGGCAGATTCTTTCTCTCTCTCTCTCTCTGTAACTCTGCCTTTCAAATAAAAAGTAAATCTTCAAGAAATAATAAACAAATATGTTCTCACCATTGCTTACAAGGCCCTCTTTGAACAACATGCATTTCTGCTTTGAGCACTTCCAACTCTAATGACTGATTGATTTTATTTGGAAAGAGACAGATGGACAGAGATCTTCCATCTACTAACTCACTCCCCCTGGTGCCCACGGGTGGCCAAAGTCAGGAACCAAGAACCTGAGCTAGGTCTTCCACATGGGTAGCAGGGGCCCAAGCACTTGAACCATCACTACTGGTGCTTCTCCCTCTGCTCTCCCCACCCCCAACCAGAGTGTGCATTAGCAGGAAACTGGAGTCAGGGCAGGAACCTAGGAACTGCAATATGGGATGTGGGCATTCCAAGTGGAGTCTTGAGCACTGCACCAAATGCCTGCCCTCTTCTTCCTGTTTTCATCTGCTCCCAGATGAAAATCTAGCCAGACTGGCCTTTTCCCCTGTTTCCCAGTTTGCCAACTCCAGCCTTGGTTCTTGCTGTCGCTTCTGTCTGGAAAGCTCTTCGCTGTCTTCAAGCTCAGACACTGCCTTCTCACAGGGGCTTCTCCAACTACCTGGTTCTCTCGTTGCCTTCTGTAATTTGTTCTCTGGCTTTTCCTCTTCACCTTCCCTCCTTTCCTGTTGTCCTGCAATAACTGTTATCAAGCACCCACCTCATTCTATAAACCATTCCAGACCCGAGGTGCACAAAGCAATGCCTATTTACCACAGTGACCAGTGCTATTGAGGAACTGGGGAGGTGCTGGGATTGGTTTGAGGGGAGGACTGGGGGAAAGCACTTGTTTTCTCAAGGTGGTCAGGGAAGGTGCATTCCTTCATCACACTTGTCATCCTGTGCTTGTTTGTCATCCGTGTCCCCTCCCTGAGGGGGAGGAGGAGTCTCAGAGCCAGGCATGGTTAAGTGCTCAGTGAACAGTTGTTGAATGAATGTGTCGAGGTTGGAGGTAGCCAATTTGAGCATCCAGTTTGAGGGATGGGCTGCATTCCCAGGGAGGATATGTGACAGAGGATGAGCAGGAGGCCTGGGAAGACCCCAGGGGAGGAGCCTTGGAGAGGAAAAGGTCAGGGGAGTAGCCAGAGACCACAGCAAAGGAGAACTCAGGGGTGTCTTCTGCCCACAGTGCTCTCTGTGAATCCATCATCTCTGCCCCAAAGGCCCCTATAGTCTGGACCCAGAGGGCCCAGGCCTCCTCCCTAAGGGATCGCAGGGCCCAAGGTGAGGGTTCTGGGCCTCAAGAAATGTCCCTGGGACTTGCAAACACATCTGAACACCCCGGCCTCGCCTTTCTCTGCTGGGACTTAGCTCAGGCACCGCTTCCTCCAGAGAGCCTTCTTTGACTCTCAATCTGTGTTAGAAGCCTCCTTCCAAGTCCTGCAGCTCCCAGTGCTCCCCCTGGTGCCTTCTGTGGCCTCCAAGTGTCAGCCTCTGTTAAGTATTTTCTCCTCCATCAGCCTGGAGCTTTCCAGGGCAGTGACTGTCTAGGCTGGCCCAGGGCTGGCCCAGGAAAGGGAGTGACTGGTGAACCAGCAGGGAAAGTGAATGACTAAACATCCACGAGGCTGTTTGAGGATGGGCGTGAGAAAGGGCTAAGCCGCATGGTTAAGCTGTCGATGGGGATGCCTGCATCCCATAGAGACCTGCCAGATTTAGAATCCTGGCTCTGCTTCTGATTCCAACTTCCTGTTAATGTGCACCCTGGGAAGAAGCAGGTGATGGCTCAAGGACTGTAATCCCTGCCGTACACATGGGAAACCCAGAATCAGTTGCAGGCTCCTGGCTTTGCCTGGCCCAGTCCTGGCCATTATGGGCATCTGGGGAGTGCTCCAGTGGAAGGAAGTGCCCCCCCCCACCCCCGCCCTATGCCTTTCAAGTGAATACAGTAAAATACAATTTAAAAAACAAAGAAACCCACAGATGATGTCATGGGTCAATATTAGTGCAGGGGAATGGGAACTGTGGATAAGAAGAATGGGGGACTGGTTGGTTCGCTGGGGCCCTGGTTTGAGCTCTGGTCCTGGCTCCCTTGGTAGCTGCACAATCCTGAGGCGGGGGTGAGGCTTGGAGTAGTGGGGGTGGGGGAGGGGCTCCCTTTCCAGCTCAACTGGCTTCGGAAGAGCAGGAGTGGTCACTTGTGAGGGTTGAGGCCACAGGGCCGTGACCCAGGGCCCAGGGTAGGGGGACAGATCCAGAAGGCGCGTCCCGCCATCCCAGGCAAGGCTCCCGCCCGCGCACAGAGACACCGCACCAGTGACACGTGGAATGTGTGTTTATGCGGGCAAGAAAAAAAAAAAGTGCACAGAGCAGTGAGGGAGCGTGGAGCAGGGCAGGCCAGGCTTCCGATTAGTCGGCATTGCAGGAACTCTCTTCCTTCAGAGTCCGCCTAAAGGTACGAGCAGGGCGAGGGCCTCGCGAGTCCCTCCACGATCCGCTTTGGAGGCGCATAGTTTCGGGATCGGTGGCGCCGGTTCTGAACTTGACGGGCGGAGAACGTTGAGTACCTCAGGGGGTTAGGTCTGTCCGGTGGGCGGAGCCTCACGGAGCTGGGGGTGGGGTGGGGGCAACTCCAAACTCAAAGAGCCAGGCCTTGTGGTCTGGAGAACCTGGGCTCTTGCGCAAGCGAGGACCTGTGGAGCGAGGCGTCCGGACCAGCGAACCCCGCGCGCGGTCAGCCGAAGAGCTTGAGGAAGCAAGGCTGGCAGTAAGGTTTGCCCGCGCGCTCCTGGAAGGAGCCCTTGGTGAGCGGGCGTAGGCAGAAGGTGCAGGTGAAGTGGTCCGGGTGGAAGCGGCGGCCCAGCGCCGACACGCAGCGACCGGTCACGGGGAGGCCGCAAGTGGCGCACAGCGAGCCGCGCCTCGCGTGGAAGTGGTTCTCGCACAGCGGGCGGCCCTCGTGCTCAAAAAAGCTGCCTCCCGAGAAGGGCGCGAAACATTCCTGGGGAAGTGCGGTGCCAAAGACCAGTCAGCGGCCACAGCCCTGCCCCCAGGAACCCACGCCCAATCAGCGCTCAGCCCCGGACTCCTAACCCCGCCCCAGACCCACCCAGGCCCCGCCCCGCGGCCGCGCGCACCCTGCAGACGAAGCAGTCCGGGTGCCAGAGCGCGCTGAGTGCTGAAATGTAGTTGTCCAGGATGGGGCCCTGGCAGCCCTGGCAGCGTGGGGCGAACAGCTGCAGGAAGTCCCGCGGCAGTAGGGGCGGCCCTCGCGCTCGTGGAAGCCTAGGGATGGGAACCGAGTGGGCTCAGAGCCAGGGGGTGCGGGTGGGACCAGGGACAGGCGCCACGAGGGGCAATCAGAGGGAGCGAGGGACGTTGGTGCGAGGTGGGATGGGAGCCCCCGGACAAGGGGTGGGTGGAGGCGGGATGTCTGGGTCTTACCCTCTTCTCCGAAGGGCTCCCCGCAACTGACGCAGCAGAAATGCTCTGGGTGCCAGTGGGTGCCCAGGGCAGTCACCATCTTCTGCGTGGGAACCAAAGGGGGCACTCAGCTGGTGGGCGGGCGACAGCTGTCTTCCCTCCCTCTCCCACCCGGGACCTCGGTGCCTTGAGTTTGAGGGAGGCAGCAGATTTAACCCTTGGGGAGTGAGTCTGATGGGGGGGGGGGGGGGCAGATCTAACAGGGACTTCGTGAGGGAGCACGCTGTCCCAGGTGCCGTGGGTGTGGAGGGTGCGGCCGGGCCAGAGCTCAGCTGTCGGATGGTTGGTTGCAGAAGCCGCATCGTGGCGAGAAGCGCTCGAAGTAGCACTCGGGGCAGAAGGGAGCTCCGTCTTTCTCGAAGAAGCTGCTGCCTCCCAGCGCCGTGGAGCAGCTACCGCAAATGAAGTGCTCCGGGTGCCAGGCGCGTCCCAAAGCTGTCACCACCTGCGAGTTGGGGGTGGGGCCGCCGGGCGGCCACAGGCCCAGTGAGTTTCGATTTTACCTGGCGCTTTTGGAGTCCTATCCCTTTCAGACCAGGATGAATCCTCCCACGTTCAAGATCATGTAAGTAGGGCTGGCGCTGTAGCGTAGCAGGTAAAGGTGCCGCTTGCAATGCCGGCATCCCATAGGGCGCCAGTTCAAGACCTGGCTGCTCGACTTCTGATCCAACTCTCTGCTATGGCCTGGGAAAGCAGTAGAAGATGGCCCAAGTCCTTGGGCCCCTGCACCCGTGTGGGAGACCTGGAGGAAGCTCCTGGCTCCTGGCTTTGGATTGGCACAGCTCCGGCCATCGTGACCAATTGGGGTCATTGGGCACAGCTGTTGTGACTCACACTCGCTCCATCAATAAGCCAAGAACCAGAGCCCCCAGCTCTCCTCTGACAGAGGAGGTACTGTCTTGGTGGGTGCCTGAGAGAGGGTGAGTGGAGACTGGAAATAGGTTTTACAGAGGACCTGGCACAGTCTGACCACAATACATGGTAACTAGGATGGAATTCTGCCCTTACTGCCTACTTGCTAAGTGACCCAAGCTTCAATCACCCTGTCCATAACATAAAACATAAATAGTCATATGCACTTCATGGAGTTATTAAAAGGGAACAGCACTTGGGGGCCAGTGCTGTGGCGTGGTGGGCTAAGCCTCTGCCTGCAGTGCCTGCATCCCATATGGGTGCTGGTTTGAGTCCTGGCTGCTCCACTTCCAATCCAGCTCTCTACTAGGGCCTGGGAAAGCAGTGGAAGATGGCCCAAGTTCCTGGGCCCCTGCACCTACATGGGAGACCCAGAAGAAGCTCCTGGCTCCTGCTTCAGATCAGCCCAGCTCCAGCCATTGCAGCCACTTGGGGAGTGAACCAGCGGATGGGAGATCTCTCTCTCTCTCTCTCTCTCTCTCTGTAACTCTCTCCAATAAATAACAATAATAACTTAAAAGGGGGACAGCACCAAGCCAGGTTCTCAGAAAAGGTGGGCCTCTTGTAGGAATCCACTTACTTGCCCAGCAATTGGTTTATTGCAGGAGCCACAGAGGCCCTTGGCCTGGGTGGGAACCCCCCGGCGGCTGAGGTCAGACTGCAGCAGCCCCAGCATGGTGTCCAGGCTGCCCTTGCTTGTTGGTGCCGGCGGGGGTGGGGAGGGTTTCACTCACGGAATTCGCCGGCGCGGGCGGCTGGGTGGGTGCAGGGGCTGGAAGCTGCAGAGGGGAGAACGTGAGCATTGAGTCAGCACGGCAGCAGATGTGGAAGGGAACCAGACACTGATGCCAGCCCACACTCTGCCTGACTCACATGGTTCTGGACACGGAAGTCAGAGAGTGAGGCCATCAGTCTGTCCAGCTCCAGAGTGGCCGACGTGGCTGAAGGCTTGGGGAGGACAGGGGTTGGACTGGGAGGGCTGTGAAGAGCACAGGTGTGTCATCTCTGGGTCTCCTCTAATAACTCAAACACCCAGGACCTATATCACCTCTCTCCCAGCCTTGCCACCTATGCCAGACTCACAGGCTGGGTCTTTTCTTATCTTCAGATTGGTCTTCCTTCTGCTCTCCTGTAGCCACCTTGCTGGATGGGAACTGAGACATTATTTCATCTGGAGAGAGGAGAGATAGGCACTGGGCATGGGGCCATGAGCAACCCACTCTCCCAGTTAAGGTTTTGTGCCCCTGTAACTGTTATTCTGCGCTCTTTGCTCTGCTCTATCCCACCAAGGTCTGGCCCTGTGACCCTGTACCTGTGATGTTGAACTGGGTGGCGTTAAGTTCCTGAAGCAGTCGGTCTAGCTCACAGAGCCCTGTGCCCAAGACACCACTGGAAGAGGAGAATGGAGGGGCCGCAGGGGCTGCAGGCTTCGGGGACCGGGTTTGCATACCGTACTGAGAAGCAAAGTGGAGCTTGGGTTCAGTGTGGGGAATCCAGGCCTTCTCACCTGAGCCTCAGTTGGCTCCTCTATCTATATACCCCAGTTCCCCATTGTTCCCCGTCTCCTCACCTGTACAGATGGTCCTTGTCCCCAGAGGTTCCTGAAGACTCCCCAGACCCTGTCTACAGAGATAGGAGAGGTTTGTGCAAGAAGACCAGCCATACTTGGCTTGGCTAAGGCCCAGAGTCCCCAGACCTGGCCCTCGTGGCTGCCCCGGTTCCCAGCATCTGATCTCACCTGTGGCTGGTGGCCATAGGGTGGGGGAGGTGTGAGTGGCTCTGAGGGGCGCTGTTTTGGAGCCCCTGACCTTGGCATGTGTGAGGTGGTGGTCTCCAGGTCAGAAAGCAGGGCATCTGCAGGGAGAGGCCCTCAGGGTTAGAGAGTGGGGGTGGGGGTCACAGGGCAGAAGACAGGGCCTTGAGAGATCAGAGAAGGGTTCTGAGTGGGTGGCATTTGAGGACAGAAGCCAATGTTAAGAGCAGAGGTCTAGAAAGGGGATGAAACAGGGCCAGCCCAAGGCAGAGACATGGAACTGTAGCAAGGAGACCGGAACGTCCTGATTGCTCATCCAGGAGTCAAGCGCAGACCTAACCACCTGATTCTTTTATTCTCTCCCCATCTCCCTGATGCAGTCAACGTTGGCTCTTCACTTAAGCTAAATTGGGCCCCACTCCAAATTGCTCAACTGGCCGGTGCCTGGCACCCAGCTTTCTGATTGGACGCTCTTTCTGCCACACTCGCTAATTCCTCCCCCTACCTGAAGAGGTCCTGCCCCACCTGGCTCATTTCCAGGTCCCACCGAGTCCCGCCCTAGGCTCCTCATTGGTGAGTTGCCCGGACCTGCTTTCTGATTGGCCTGTTTCCCACAGTCCGGGTGCCCGTTACCCCTGCTGAGGAGCACCCTCTGCTGCAGGGGTGCGGGAACGTCTTTGCTCTGATGGCGGGCACAACCCTTCTAGTCACCACCACCCACAGGGAGGACAAGCTACCTGGGTCCTCCCTGCTGTCCCCAACCGTCTCCCCAACCCAGGATCTGGTCCTTTGACTTCCTTTCCTGCCAGAACATGGGACCTCCGCCCCCAACCTTCTCACACTCCCTGTCCATCACTCTCTGTTCTGCCCCTTGGACCGGACCCCTGACGCACTCCGCACCCCGAAACTCCCGACACAGCCCCGCGCTTTCTTCTCCGAAACTCGCTGTCACACTCTGTCCTCCCGTCTACTTTCCCAGTTCCCGACTCCGGGGCCTCGTTAACTCCTCCCTGCCCGCAGCCCCGGAGACCCAGCGCCCACCCGAGGCCGCGAGCGGCCAGCCCAGGAAAGGCAGGAAGGAGAGGCAGGAAGGGGGACGTGGAGTCGGGAAGCAGGCGCGCGCAGGAGGCGAGAAGCCGGCGCGAGAAGCCAGGGATGGGGAGGCGCGCGGTCGTGAGGCTGGGGAAGCGGATCCAGACCGCGGCAAGGGGCTGGCGACCCAGGGATCGGCGCCCCACTCACCCAGGTCCTCCATGGCGGGGCGCGGGCGGGCGGCGCGGGGCGAGCAGGGCGGGGCCGTGTCCGGTGGGGGCGGGGGGCGGGGGACGTCCGGGAGCTGGAAGCCCGGCCGTGACCATGTAAGGAAGCCAGGACCCGCTGGGATGGCGATGGGGGGGCAATGAACGGGGGAACCCGGGGTGGGGGCGTGGACGGGAGAGAGCGCCACGGCCCACCCAGGGCCGGCCTCGGAGGCGGCCACACCCCAGCCGTGGCCTCAGCGGCAGGGAGCCCCAGGCGGCCAGAGCCGGAGTCGGAGAAGTGGCTCTTTTAGACCAAACTCCAGAGCCCTTGCCTGGTGAGACTTAGGGGTGCAGACTGGGGCTTCCAAGCAGATATCCCCACCCGCAGCCAGCACTGAGTCCTAGACAGAGCGTCCCCCACCTTCTTCCCTGCCCTCTGTAGCTCCATTCCTGAGAGCCTGGTCCCAGGAAGCATCTTTTGGGTAGGGGCAGGAGTGATCCTGTAAGGTGAGACCCTGATAACCAAGTGAGTCACACTCACAGACACAGTCATAACTCAGGGACACAGACTGAGCTGGAGCACACAGTGAACTCAAACCCAGGACCAGGCCCCATGCAGAATTAGAGAAAACGCTCCCTGGTGGCCAGACCCCAGCCAGCCCACAGGACCCTGAAAACCATTGCCTAACATTGGCCTGACCCTGGCCTGTTCCCAAACAGCTCTTTGCCAAGCTACCGATGGACAAAGGAGACAGGCTCCACACACAGGGTAACAGGGCGCCCTCCTGGGACTGAGACCCTGAGAAATCAAGGTAGAAACAAATCACTCCACAGATGGTTATGGGCAGGCACAACTGGATGGACCCGAGCATCAGACTGTGGGTTTCCACCCAACCACCACCTCCCTGGCCCAGTTCAATGCAATGAGAAAAGGCCTTTGGCATCTGTGTGGCTTCAAGAGCTCCCTGTGTGGTTCTCATGCACAGCCTGAGAAACCAGCCTTGGAAGACCACTCACAGAGGCACAGGAGCTGCCAGTGCCAACCACAAGCTCCCTAGCAGCAGACCCTGCCACAGGCCCAGTCCGGGTCTCTCCTCAAACTCAGGGTCTGGAGGCCAGGCCAAAGCAGTGTCTCCCTCAGGCTGGGGGTCAGCAATGGGGCTTGGGCTTTCTCTGGGCCTCATAGAATCTAGGACTGCAGAGGGGCTTTTCCCTACGCAGACAGCATGAATACACTTGGCCTGATAGATGCAAATGATCCCAGGAATTGAGGGCGTGGGATGGGTGGACGAGTCAGGGAGAGTAATGCCAAGACCTCGGACACACATTATGCACTCCCACAGCCCTCTTGGCCTTGACCGAGGTCTGTCTGTGGCTGGGTGGCTGGCTGAGCCAGGAGACCCTCTGAGCAGGAAACAGGCCTCCCTTGGGGTCTAAAACCACATCCTAAGGAGAGGCCTGGAAACTCCACCCTATCCCAGGGCTCTAGAAATCCCTGGACAATGGCTTATTAAACTGGTTTTTTTTTTTTTTTTAATCTTTATTTTTTTGACAGGCAGAGTGGATAGTGAGAGAGAGAGACAGAGAGAAAGGTCTTCCTTTTTGCCGCTGGTTCACCCTCCAATGGCCGCCATGGCCGGCGCACCGCGCTGATCCGATGGCAGAAGCCAGGTGCTTCTCCTGGTCTCCCATGGGGTGCAGGGCCCAACCACTTGGGCCATCCTCCACTGCACTCCTGGGCCACAGCAGAGGCTGGACTGGAAGAGGGGCAACCGGGACAGAATCCGGCGCCCCGACCAGGACTAGAACCTGGTGTGCCGGCGCCGCAAGGTGAGGATTAGCCTGTTAAGCCACGGCGCTGGCCAAGGCTTATTAAAACTGTTATGTGCCAAGGGTGGCCTGTGGCAATTCATAGAGACATGGGCAGATCTTGCTTGGCGGTGAAGGGCAGGGTCCTCCCACAGGAAAGTGAGAAGAGACAGCACACGACAGAGGCAAACAACTCTAAAGCTTTTTAATCTCAACTCCAGAGGCTGGGCCTGGCCAGGCCAGGGACTTGGGGCCCTGGGCTATTCTCTTGGGCCCCACGCCCAGACCCTGGCCTTGACTTCTCACTCCTGGATCCTCAGAAACATCATCCTGGGGTCTAGCTCCATCCTCTCCTCAGTCCTTGGTGATGTCTCCTTCTGCCTGGCCTCTTTCCCAGCCACTCTGGGGGAGGCCTCCTCTGTAGTCAATTCATCCTGGGGTCTCTTCCCAGGGGCCGTCAACAGTCTGGGCTGGGACCCCTGGCCCCTGGCTCAATCCCCATCACCACAGCCAGCAGCGCCTCCGTCAGGGGCCCTGCCTCCTCACCTGCTGCCTCCACAAGCCCCACCAGTGCCAGGGCCCGCTTCCGTGGGCACTGACCTGGCCCCAGGGTCCAGCGGGCACAGTGGGCAGCCAGCCGGGGCCGGCCCAGGCGGAACACCTCACCCACTGACTCTGGGGCACCCTGAGGCCCCAGGTGGATGCGGCCTACAGCCTCTTCTAGCTCCTCCTCCAAGCTGGGCAGCAGGAAGCGGCCGGCAGCCTCCAATGCCTCCTCGGCTTCTGAGCCCAGCAGGGGCTGGCCTGGTGGGGGCACGGGTCCCAGGGCAGCCCCGCAGCCCCGGCAGCCATGCACGTGGTGCAGGATGGGCCAGGCCGCACTGGGTGACAGGCCTCGCAGTGGCACTAGGTCCATCTGGGCTTCGGCAAAGCTGCCTGAGAGCAGGGCCCGGAAGAAAGGGGAGGCAGTGGCCGAGGCAGCTCGTTGGGCAGGGAGCTGTAGGCCTGAGTCCAACAGGAAGTGCAGGTCAGGAGCTGGGACAGGGGCTGGGCCCAGCAGAGGTTTGTAGAGGCAAGGGGAAGGAGGGTCTGAGTCCGTGGCAGTTGCAGAAGGGAGGGCTGGGCTCACAGTGGGAACCAGCAGCATCGAGGCAGGACAGGGAGTCTGCAGCGAAGAAGAGGAAGAGTGGGTGTGGAGCTGGCCGGTCAACGCTGTGAGGAGGAGACGGAGGCCACCCTGGTCCAGAAGCAGCCGGCGCCACAGAGAAGGCTTCCTGCGGGGAGACAGGAAGTCACTCAGGAGGCAGAACAGGGTGCAACTGGGAACCAGCAACCTTGCTCCCTGGGTCCCCCGCAGGCACCCACATTCCCCTCACCGACAGATGAAGGGCAAGGTCAGCGCGCAGGCCACACGTCCTCGGGGCTCCCGGAGAGCAGCAGGTGGGTGAGGGCGCCGACCCCGAAGGGCGACTCAGCTTGCACAGTCAGGTTCTGCAGCAGCATCTCACCTGCAGATGGAAGGGGCGGGGAGGCTCAGGCTGAGAGCTGGGGCCACTGCTGGTGCAGGACGGGCAAGAAATCAGGGCACAGAGGATGGGGGAGGCTGCAGGCCGGAGGGGACGGGGTCAGGCTGCTGGCCGCAGAGCCTGAGCCCCAGATCACCATAACCTAGATCTTGGCCCAGTAGAGTTATTCTGCCTTACCCTGACTGCTGCATGCTGGGCACGATGCTTGTGAACCACACTATCTGGGAAGCAGGGCCTGGGTCTGGGTTCACAAGCCATCGTGCCCAGCATGCAGCAGTCAGGGTAAGGCAGAATCAACCTCTACTGGGCCAAGATCTAGGTTATGGTGATCTGGGGCTCAGGCCTGGGCAGCAGCCAGAGCAGAACTCTGCAGGCTGGGGCTGTGACGCTGCCCTGCCGGTTAATCTGGACACTGGAGGGTGGAACAGGTTAACTGGAATGTGGGCTTTGGGTCCATGGGAGGCGACAGAAGAGGATAGTAACTTGCATGTGGGCAGCAAGGCAGGGGCATTTACCCAGCTCTCGGTGCTGGCTGCGGCGAGTAGGCCGGGCCCGCGCGGAGGGCCAGTCGTCAGGCGCCACTCCCAGCACCAGCCAGGCGCGCAGTAGCGCCGCGCCGTAGCTGCGCACGAAGGCCTCGAGGCAGGCAGGGTTGCAGGTGAGGCGTGCCAGGATGCGCAGTGCCCGCGGGCTGGGGGGGCCCGGTGCACCTGTCACGTAGGCCAGCAGGCCACACAGCGCCGGCCCCGTCACCAGTGCCCCACTGGGGTCAGGAGCCTGGGAGAAGCGCGACAGCAGCAGCAGCGCCGGCCCCTCGCGGCCCCAAGGCTCTTCAGCGGCGCACGCAGCAGGGCTGTGCGCCGGCGTGCGTGGGGTGCGCAGTGTGCGCGGGGGCCGCAGCGACACTGGGCCAGGGCTGGGGCTGGTGGGTTCCGCAGACTCAGGCAGGGGACAATGCTCGGGAGACCAGTCTGGAGAGATGTCTTCAGAGTCTGCTGCGTAGCCCTCGGAGATCAGCCACGACCTGCAGAGGGCAGTGAGAGGAGACTGACCCTCAAGCCAAGGGGGAAAAGAAGAAAGCAGACCCAGGCGGGTGGTTGGTACAGGCCACTTTGGGACCCCTGCGTCCCTTAGCGACTGGGTTGGAGTCTTGGCTCTGCTTTGGATTCCAGCTTCCTGCTAATACTTGGGTCCTTGACATGGTCCAGCTCTGGCTGTTGGATATTTGGGCATCTAGCCTTTCAAATAAATAAAAAAAACAATTACAATCCACTTATTTAAAAATATTTATTATTCAATTAAAAAAATTTTTTTTTGTTTATTTGAAAGGCAGTTACAGAGCAAGACAGAGAGGAGAAAGAAAGAGACAGAAAGACTGATCTTCTGTTCACTAATTTACTCCCCAAATGGTCACAATGGCCGGGCCTCGGCCAAACTGAAGGCAGGAGCTGGGAGATTCATCCTGGTCTTCCAGGTGGGTGCAGGGGCCCAAGCACCTGGGCCATCTTCTGCTGCCTTCCCAGATGTGTTAACAGGGAGCAGCTGCGACCCAAATGGCACTCAGATAAGGGATGCTGGTGTCGCTTAACTGGCTGCTCCACGACAGCAGCCTCAGAACATAATTTTTTTTCAAGTGGTCCTTTGTAAGCAGGTGAAGCTGAGGGAGAGGGATAGTGCAGATAAAGGGGGGATGGGTGAAAACAGAAATGGATGGGGCGTTGGCACTGTGGAGTAGTGGGTTAAGCTGCCGCCTGCAGCACTGGCATCCCAGATGGGCACCAGTTCAAATCCCAGCTGCTCCACTTCCTATCTAGCTTCCTGCTAATGCACCCAGGAAAGCAGCAGAAGATGGCCCAAGTGCTTGGGACCCTGCACCCACGTGGGAGACCTGGGTGAAGCTCTTGGCCCCTGGCTTCGGTCTGGCCCAGCTGTGGCCATTATGACCATTTGGAAAGTGAGCCAGTGGATGGAAGATCTCTCTCTGCCTCTCCCTCTCTGTAACTCTGCCTTTCAAGTAAATAAATACATCTTTAAAAAAACAAAAAAGTGGATGGACAAACCCAAAACTTATTCAGTAATTACTGATTATGTGGAAAGTCCTGTGTTAGGTGTTCGGGAAAGGCAATTAACAAAGTTGCTGTCCTCCTGGAGTTTATGTTCTAGGGAGAAGAACCAAACAAGGGTACAGAAAGGGCCAGAGCGGGGAGAGATGAAATCATCAGTAGGATGGAGATGGTAGCCTTCACTGAGAAGGTTACGACTGGAACAAGATCTGAAGGAGGTGAGAGATGAGGGTGTACGGGGGTAAGGGTCATCTTGGCTCTGGGATGGCACTTACCTAGGACATTCAAACACTAGCTAGGAGGACCATGTGCAAGAGTACCAAGGACAGGTGGAGGAAGTGGAGGCGGAGAATTTACAAGACGGCTGATATATAGTGAGCACTGTTTAGGGCCAGGAAAGGGGCCAACCACCTTCAGTTAATCTTTACGACAACCCCGTGGGGCAATGTTCATTAGTATTCTCCATTTTATGTAGCAGAATCTATCCTCCATGTTACACATAGATATCAGAGGCTCAGAGAAGTTCGTTAACTTCCCCATGTTTCAGCTTATAAGTGATGGTTACAAAATAAGAACTTGGGCTCCAGTGGCACCACTGTGGGTTAAGCTGCCACTTACAAGGCTAGCACCCCACACTGGAGTGCCGGTCTGAGTCCTGGCTACTCCACTTCCAATACAGTTCCATGCTAATGCACCTGAGAAGACAGTAGAAGATGGCCCAAGTGCTTGGGGCCTTGCCACCCATGTGGGGACCCGGCCCAGATCCGGCTGTGGTGGCATCTGGGGAGTGAGCTGGTGGTTGGAAGGCTTGTTTCTCCATCTCTCTGCTTTTCAAATACATAAACAAAATTTAAAAAGAAAAAAAAATAACCAAAACTTGGGTTCCAGAGGATAGTACCTCCTAACGAACTTGCCTGGGGCCTACAGTTCAGAATTGTTGGGGGTGGAGCCCAGGTCAAAAGCTAGACCCAGGAGACAGGGGGTGTGTTCAGTGGGGACTGGGACATGGTCAGGTCAGGAAAGGACAAGGAATCAGGAGTTGGGGGTCAATGAAAACTTGAGACGGGATAGGGATTGGGGACCCAAACCCCTGCTCCACAGTGCCGCCAGCCTCCCGGCTCCTGAAGTGGGGACTCACCTGAGGCTACGGAGGCTCCCAGCCTCTGCCCGCTCAGGGGTCCGTTCCTCAGGGAAGTCCCAGGAAGCGGCTTCTGTTCCCTCTTCTTCATCATCGCCAGCCTCGCCACACAGCTGCCCAGCCAGGAGAGGTACAAGTCCCAGAGCCTGCAGCCGACCCAGGGCCCCAGTATCATAGAGGAAGCCGACGAGGGCGGCCACAACACGTGGGTGCCAGGCGCTGGCACGAGGATCCCGCAGCAGGCCCATCAACAACTCTAAGCCGCCAGCATCCCGCAACCTGGCTCGGTTAATGGCCTCCCGGCACAGGAGGCACACAGCTCGCACTAGAGGCTGCTGGGAGACCGGGCTGGCCCCACTGGGGCCCCGGCGCCTCCGGAGCTCACCCAGCAGCACTTCCACACCACCTGCATTGCCCAGTGCAGGCCGTACCAGGCCCTGGGCACACAGGTTGGCAAGGATCAGGATGGCTGCCTCACGTACTGCCCGTTTGGGGTGGGAGGCCAGGCTGACAAGTGGGCCCAGCGCTCCACCCAGGCTCAGCTGCTCAGCACAGGCCCGGGAACAGCCACGGCTGAGCTCCAGGAGGGCACGGACGAGGGCAGAGGTCAGTGCAGGATCCGGGGCTGCAGCTAGGAGCTCAGCCAGTGGGCGTACTGCCCCCTGCTGGGCCAGCGCCAGGCGGTGCTGGGGTGAGTCTGCCAGGTTGCGGAGGGCACGCACCACACTCTGCAGGCACTGTGAGTCCTGGCAGGCTGTCAGGCTCTCCACCAACAGGGGAACAGCGCCTGCAGAGGGCAGGGGACGACAAGGGGTGAGCAAGGACCGAGGACCCAGCCCTTGTCCCAATCCATGCAGTGCTGGCCCCACCCTCACAGCCTTCTCACCGGCAGAGTGGATGGCTCTGCAGCTCTCGGGTTCCACGGCTAAGTTCCCCAGAGCACGGGCCGTTCGGTTCTGGATGCTGTCTGCTTTCACACACTGAAGAATGGTCACTGCAAGAAGAGTTTTTGGCTCCTTGAGCATTCTAGCCCTTATTACCTCCCTCATTAGCTCAAGAAGGTGGTGTGAGAGGGACCGGAAAGGCCTAGGAAGAGGCTCGGAGCAGGAGCTAAATAGGTAGGAATTTGCTAGAAGCGGAGGTGGATGGTGGCATTACACGACATTTCAGGTTTGAAAGTGGTCTTTGTAAAGATGCAGTTTTTTTTTTTTTTTTTTTTTTAAGATTTTATTCACTTCAAAGGCAGAGTGACAGGAAGGAAGAGACAGAGAGACAGAGAGAGCAAGCGAGCTCTCCACCTGCTGGTTCAGTCCCCAAATGGCTTGGGACCAGGCCAGGCTGAAACTAGGAACCTGGAACTCCATCCAGGTCTCTGCACGTGGGTGGCAGGACCTTCCACTGCCTTCTCAGGCACACCAGCAGGGAACTGGATCAGAAGTGGAGCAGCTGGGACTTGAAATGGCACTTCAATATGGGATGCCGGCCCCAAGGTGCAGGGTTAAGTCTGTGCTGTGGCTTCATGAAGGGCCTTGAATGCCAGGCCAAGGGATCTAGACTTGAACGTGAAGGCTCTAGGAGCTCTCCAAGGGTTGGAAGAAGGGGAGTGACATGGTATAATCTAGCATCCGTGGGGAGAATGGACCAGGCATCGAGCAAGAGGCTGTCACCATTGTTCAGGTGAGAAAGAACAATGGCTTGAATCAGGCCCAGCAGTCTCAGGCACATGGTGTAAGTAGGGCTAGAAAGACCTGGGTGGCTTTAGGCGATACTGAAAATGCAAAATAGTGATGGAACACTTGGAGCTTACACTCCAGTCATTTATGGAGGGTGTATTAATGGGCCAGGCCTTTGTCAAACATGTTACAGGCCAGATGCATTTTATGCAAGTTTTATGCTTATTAATGCTTCACTTGACACACACACACACACACACACACCCAAATTTTGTCAAAACGCCAAACTTCACGCAGGACCTGAATGCTGTGCCGGCATCATTGCCGCTAGGAGGCGTTAACTTAGCTGGCAAACAGTAGAGCTTGATCTCTTTTGTTGGGATTTTCTCTGTGCTAGTTTTTAATAACTGGAAACACCCAATTTGTCCTTGGTCTCTACGTTCTGCATGTACAGTTCCATTTCTCGCCACTTGTTTTGCAAGGAAGCTATTGTTACCCCATTTTACAGCAAGGAATTTCAGCCTTGGAGGCTAGGTCTGGCTGACTGCAGACCCTCTGGCCTCCAGCTCACCAAATGAGGCTCCGACTCTCGCACAGGGCCACACGGCAGGCCCCGAGTATGTGCTGTGACTATCTAAATGGAGGATAACCCTCAGCCCAGATGCAAGGGAGGGGCCACGACCAGATAACGGCTGTAATTATCCGGTCTGGGAGGGCTCAGGTACAACTTCTGGAGCGCGCACGGACATCCCGGGGAGTAATGCCCTGGGAAAAGGAGGGGGTGCCGCGCCATAATGCCAGGCTAGGACACACAGAGCTCAACACCGCCCAAGCCCAGGCACAGAACCCGGCGCGGGTGGACTTTCTAGGAAGCGGAGGCGGGGCCTTACCCAAAGAGAGAATGCCTCCGAGTCTGCGCACTTCAGCCCGGCACGCCCCTTCAGTGCAGCAGTTGGCTAGGATGCTGAGGGCCAAGTCCAGCATCTTGCGCAGGCGTACTGGCGGCGAAGGCGTCGACGAAGACACGGCGGCGGAGGGGGCGGGGCCCGGCGAGGGGGCGGGGCCAACAGAAGCTGCCAACGCTACCGACAAGGGGGCGGAGCCTGGGCCTGCCTGGGGCGGGGCGGGGTCTGCTGCCGCCGCTCGCCGCAACAGCGAGAGAAGGGGGCGGAGCCCGCCGCGTGCCCGGAAGCGCTCGATTCCCCCTGCTGCCTTGATGTGGCGCGTGCGGAGGGCTAAGAGCGCACGGCCCAGGGGTGTCTCGTTGGTAGCTGGGTCCTTTCCCCCATCCAGATCCTCCCCGGCCGCCGCCGTGAGCTGCGCGAGGCAGAACGAGAGCGAGTCCGTGAGGGTTGGTTTCGCAGCCGCCATCTTGGCTCGGGCCTCAGGCTCCACCCCGCTCCTCGCCGCTTATCTGAGAGAGCGGCCCTGGAAGAGGGGCGTGGCCAGCTCCTCCTTTCCGACGCGGCTTAAATAGCGTCGCCTCAGTCACCCTGAGAGTCGGAAGTTGTATTCTGGACGCACAAGGCTCGTCGGGAGTGGTGGTTGTCTAAGCGATATGCGAGCCGAAGAGGCGCGAGCCGTGCATGCTGGGAGATGTAGTCCGCACGAAGCCTGATACGTAGCTTAAGACGAATGGGAATCCCCCTCGCGCCTCAGAGCGCGCCGGCGCCTCAGAGAACCCAGACTTTTGACCGTGGAGTCTTCGTCCCGTGCTGCTGCACCCCCGGCGTGTCCCTGGCAGCCACTGGCCTTCCTCCTTGACTCGCTTCGCCGCCCTCAAGCGGCGGCTGGGCCCCGAAGTCCGGGCTGACAGATTCCGGCAACGCCGAGCCAGGCCCAGGGTGTCTCGTTCCTGACAGCGGCCGCACCTGGGGAGCTTTTGCTCGGATAGGTGAATGAGAGGGTTAAACCTACCGAGAACGTTCGCTGCCACTCCTAGAGCGACAAGGGGCTGTGGGCCTTTCCGTTTCCGGTGCTGGATGTATAGATACCCCCGCCTCAGCTGTGCTTGGGAGCTTAGTAACTGGCATCCAAGAGGCAGGGCGCTCGCTCTTCCGCTAGTAATGGAGTCGGCGGCGCCAGAAGTGGTGAAGGAGAACCCGGACGGGGCGGAGCTGCAGGGGAGCGGGGACGCAGGATCCCCTGCAGGCCCCATATCGCCCCTGGATTGCGAAGTTGTTCCGCCCAAGCGGCCCTTCCTGGTGTGGCCGGGGGCAGCCAGCCGCCCGGGAAATGCTCTTGGGCCTGCAGTTCCTTGGTAGGTCAGGTCCTCTCATGTCCCTGGGAAGGAAGAAGTCCCTGCCCGGACCGACTGTCCTGCAGTCCCCAAAGCCTTCGAGGGTCGAAAATGTGGACTAACCACGGCCTGCCTCCCTGATTTCATTCACCACCAAAGCAGCCATGGGGGTGACAAGCCTTACAGCTGTCCAGTGTGTGGCAAAAACTTCTGACGTGGCTCAGATCTGGTTAAGCATCACACTGGTGAAAAACCATACCCTTGTCCCGAATGCAGAGGTTGCTTCAGCCTCCCCTCCAGCCTCATCCAACACTGTCGCTCTCACTCAGGTGTGCGGCCTCATAAGTGTCTGGATTGTGGAGAGGCCTTTGGGCGCAGCTCAGACCTGGTTAAACACCAGCGAGTGCACATGGGTGAGAAGCCCTGCAGCTGTGCTGACTGTGGCAAGACTTTCAGTGTTAGCCCCATCCTGATCCAACACCAGCGAACACACATGGGTGACAAGCCCTGTTACTGTGGGGACTGTGGGAAGAGCTTCAGCCTTAGCTCCAAACTGCTGCAACACCAGTACTACCACACTGGGGAGAAGCCTTACTGCTGTGCCTGGTGCAGTGACAGCTTTGGGCAGCACCAGCGTTCACACACTGGTGAGAAGCCCTATAGTTGCTATGAGTGTGGCAAGAATTTCACCAACAGCTCAGACTGCCTGTGGCACCAGTGCACCTACAATGGAGAGCAGCCCTTCAAGTGTCCTGAGTGTGGCTGTGGCTTTAGTGAGCACACCCAGTTTGCTGAGCACCAGCGTGTCCACTTAAGAGAGCGACCCTTTGTCCGGATTGTGGAAAAAGCTCCTGTCACAGCTCCAAACTCCAATGCTCACACACAGGTGAAAAACCTTGTAAGTGCCCTAATTGCAGCAAGAGTTTCGTGGACAGTTCAAATTTGCTGCGACACCAGCACGTGCATGTGAGCCAGAAGCCTTGTTTGTAGCAAGTGTGGCAAGAGCTTCTGCCAGAGCTCCCACTTGCTCATCCACCAGGTGACCAGCAGCAGTGAGAAGCCCTTTGTCTCCCTGCAGTGTGGCAAGGCCTTTGCCTGCAGCTCTAACCTAGGCCAGCACCAGTGGACACACCAGGGTGGCAATCTCTGCAAATAACCCTGGCTTTAGTTTTAGCTCAGACTTTAGTCTAATTTTAATCCAATGTTCAGGGAGCCTTAATGAACCAGGGCCTCTAAGCTGACTTCTTTTTGCTCCTGTAAGGCTGTTGACTTCAGGGCTGATGGTGGGATTTGGGAGGGTCTCCACATCCTTTCTCAGGCCTTCTAGAACCCTAGGCTGGAAGAATCTGAACACAAGAGCTGTGATTACTGTCTTCAAAGAGCCCTCCTAAAAGAGAAGCCAGAGGCTTGTTCTGTGAGGTTACAGAGACAGACAATCTTCCAGGTGAAGGGAGAATTTTTGGATGTGAAAGCCATCCTACACTGGCCTCGTTGCCCCCAGCTGTGGGACATCTCTAGCAGCTGCTGAACCCATCTCTTCAAAGGCTTAGGGAATGATGGAAGTTAACTACACCAAGAGTAACAACCATTTCTTAGAGAAATGGGACCAGAAACCAGGTAAGCCCCTGTGAGGAATATGATGACAGAGAGTTCAGGTGACCACAAGTAGAACTATTCTGACACAGGGATTAAAGACTTTGAACTTGGGACCATATATGACCTCTAGGATGTATGATCCCTCTGAAAGACTTCTCACTACATGAGAGCTATCTTGACATCTGCTGGTTCACTCCCCAATTGGCCGCAACTGCTGGAGCTGCGCAAATCCAAAGCTAGGAGTCAGGAGCTTCTTCTGGGTCTCCCATGTGGGTGCAGGGGCCCAAGGACTTGGGCCATCTTGTACTGCTTTCCCAGGCCATATGAGAGAGCTGGATCAGAAGTGTAACAGCTGGGTCTCTAACCAGTGTCCATACGGGATGCTGGCGCTTCAGGCCAGGGAGTTAACCCACTGTGCCACAGGGCTCTTGACATTCACATTGATGGCCTTTCCAAGAGCACAAGCCAGGGTGTGAGTTGGAGGCCTGAGCTCTGCCCATACACAGTAAGCAACCAGTAAATAGCTATGATGATTGTTATAAACATCTGTGCAAAACTGTAACACATAAATGAGGGTGTTAGGTATGTGTGGAGATGGGCATGGGAAGAGAGTTTGTTCACAAAATCCCTTTCAGATAACCAGAAGCTAATTTCTCAAATGAGGGCATCTTCCCCTCAATTTGCAGAAAACAGGTTCTGGGTAGAACAGGGAAACAGGATGGACCTCAGAAGCAGGAGACATGAGTTCTCCAAGCAGGTGCTAATCCAGTGTTTGCTGTGCCTGGAGCTGGGAGTAGAAACTGCTTCGAGACCTAAGCACATGACCAGTCCTTGGTCTCGAGATGGCCTTGGCCCTCACAGTGTATGTGTTGAAATAATGATGCCAACATTTAACTCAGGAGAGTTAACATCGCAATCTAGATCTTTATTTTATTTTATTTTTTTGACAGACAGTGAGAGAGAGAGAAAGACAGAGAAAGGTCTTCCTTCCATTGGTTCACCCCCAAATGGCTGCGCTGATCCGAAGCCAGGAGCCAGGTGCTTCCTCCTGGTCTCCCATGTGGGTGCAGGGGCCCAGGCACTTGGGCCATCCTCCACTGCCTTCCCGAGCTACTGCGGAGCTGGACTGGAAGAGGAGCAACCAGAACTAGAATCCCATATGGGATGCCGGCGCCACAGGTGGAGGATTAACCAAGTGAGCCACGGTGCCGGCCCCTTCTTTATTTTTTTTGTCAGAAGGGTCAACAACATTGGATCTTTATGCTAACTTTTTTTTTTTTTAAGGACAGATCCTTTCTTTCTTTTTAAAATTTATTTGAGAGGCAGAGTTACAGAGAGAGAAATCTTCCATCCAGTGCTTCACTCCCTAAATGGATGTAATGACTGGAGCTGGGCTGATTTGAAGCCAGGAGCCAGGAGCTTCTTTCAGGTCTCTCACGGTAGTGCAGGGACCCAAGAACTTGGGCCATCCTCTGTTGCTTTCCCAGGGAGGTGAATTGAAAGTGGTGCAGCTGGAACTCAAACCGACGCCCATATGGGATGCTGGCACCGCAGGTGTAGGCTTAACCCACTAACGCCACAGCGTCAGCCCCAACTAACAATATGTTGAATAATCATTGCCCCAGACTGGGGCACTGCCTCTTGCCTTCCTGACTCAGCATGTTTCATTTGCATTACTTGCCTGACCCCTACAGGAAAGCATTTGGGGTTACAATCTGTATATTATTAGGAGGACCCTTCCATTCAGTGAGGCCAAAATGTCCCTTTTCCTTCACCCCTTCCTGCCTCCAACCCTATCACTTTCCTTCCCATTCCCCAGCACCTTGCGATGATAGACCTGCCCTCCTTCTCTGAGCCTTCTTGTTTCCCTGCCACCCCCAGCTCATTTGAAGTTGCTTTCTTTATCTGCAAGGAGGCAGAGGCAGAGCTTTATGGCCCGGATAGGAAAGACAAATTCCTGTGTGCTCTAGTCAAAGATCAGAGGATTGTGCTCTGGTCCCACGGGCCACAAGGAAATGGCCTTGGGAAGGCACTCCACGCAGTGCTCTTGTGAGAATCAAGTATGGAGGCATTCTGTGAATACCGAAGCCTGGGTAGAGTGAGGAGGGAGTGGGAATCTGGAACATTGTCACCCCAGGGATGAACATGAGATCAACTCCAATACAACCACTGTTCTCTCTCTGATTGTACCCAGTCCTGGAATCCAGGTTCCTCTATCTGAGCCTGGTGGATCATGCAGAGGCTTGTGCTGTGGGGTCATGGTCTCTGCAGACTCAATTGCTGTGGCAGGTGCTTTTGGAGGTGTACTTGGAATGCTGGAGCAGTGTCCTCCAACCCCCTTGCAGGTCAGATTTTCTCCTCCCTTCCTGGATGCCACCATGGGCATTC